>NC_066877.1:6715024-7015024 GCF_022985175.1 Labeo rohita | reverse complement strand
TTCTTTTCGGTGAAATTACATGAGGGTGAGTAAATGATGACATCATTTTCATTTTTGGGCGACCTGTCCCTGTCAGAAGCATCGCAATCATCTGAACAGACATTTATTAATTTTTTTTTAATTCATTAGTTTATTTTAACAGCTCAAAATGTGTAAACATAGCTCTGTAAAAATGTGACTTGTATTTTTACAGCACTGTTGTAATTGCGTCCCATCGGCTAATCAAATGTTTTACACACCTTTGCAGTCTTCACGCCCACTTACAGGAAAAATAAATACAGGAAATGTACATCATGTAAGAAGACGCATGTAAGTGCCCAAGTGCAAAGACAACAAGTGTGGGTAATGGGACAGGCCCAAGAGAACAGAAGAAGCTAAAATCACCTACAGCACCTGTGTTAATGACAGATATATTCATGCTGTAGACACATTGTGAGTATAATACAGTATGTGAAGAGAACATCACACAAACGAGATAGTAAGAATTCAAACTTGAAATGGGAGATGTATGAAAATAAAAGGCATGCTCTTACTCTTACTTGGAGCCTTTGCCTTCTTTGCTGTTTTGGGTGGGACGTCCGCTTTAGTGCAGAGAGCTGCAACAAATGGGGTCCTAGATGTCCCCCAGCCCTCACGCAGCAGACACTGTAAAACATATTATTAATTTTAAATATATATGTTATATTACGTAATGTAATAATTTAGTGCCTTGACTATCTAACAGCTTGTCATTTCACTACTAAGGTTATGACGGACAGAGATTCAAGTAGCGATTCAACGTGTCTTCACCAAAATTTCATTCGAAAGGCAGTTGATACATATTTACAAAGTATCTCTAAACCACTTTCGTAGGAATACAGCAAGGTTAGTTTATTATTATTACCTTGACAGATCCGAATCGACCTAACCTGAGCAGGGACGTCGCCATCTTTGTTCTGCTGTTATTATTGTCCGTGTGGAAAATGCAATTCACGAATCGGTCGTTATGGATAGTTTCCTCAAAATGAAGCGCTAACGTTTTAGTTTAAAGCAAGAAAGAACATAATAAAAGTCGTTCATATTTTTCGTTAGCTTTATCTGTGATTAAATTAAAACTATTCAACTATTTGAAAATCTGGAATCTGAGGGTGCAAAAAATTATTGAATACTGAGATAGTCGCCTTTAAAGTTGTCCAAACTAAGGTCTTAGCAATGCATATTACTAAACAAAAATTAAGTTTTTATATATTTACGGTAGGAAATTTACAAAATATCTTCATGGAACATGATCTGTACTTAATATCCTAATGATTTTTGGTATAAAAGAAAAATCAATCATTTTGACCCATACTGTCAGGCGTTCACCTCATCCACCAGCACAAGCCACATCACAGGAGGCTCCGCCCAACCGGTCCACGTCACCTGAATTCTAATTACACACACCTGATCTCGTTTGCCACTCCCTATAAAATGGACACGCTTCCAGTAATTGTTTGTCTGGTCTCAAGTTCACACCAGACCGCTCTGCTCCCTGTTTGGATTTTCTCCTTCCTGTTGGACCGTGTTTTACGTCTCCTGTGATCATCGTATGTTTACTGTTTGGACCTGTACCACTCTTCATTCAGGAAAGTCTGCCATACCTTGTTTGTTCATTCTCTGACTCTCTCTACGCTATTAAACATTGTTATCATTTGCACTTACCAGTCATCTCCTCCTGTGTGTTTGTTCGTGTGTTTCGTGACAGAAGACCAGACCGACACACACACCACGATGAGCACCGAGACGCCAGCTGCAAGCGATCAATTCTCGGAGTTGGTGAACGCCTTTAAAGCGGCTTTAATTCCACCTGCGCCGCCAGCTGCCTCAGGAAGTCCCATGGCCGTACCAGCTAAATATGCGGGTGAGGCAGCCGAGTGTAGCGGTTTTCTTTTGCAAGTCAATCTCTATATCCAGATGCAACCTCAACAGTTTCCCACCGAACGGACCAAAGTGGCTTTCCTCACCTCGCTCCTCACTGGAAAAGCCCTGAAGTGGGCTGAGGCAATATGGAGCTCCAATAACCCGATTACTAATTCATATGAACAGTTTGTCTCCCATTTTTCAGAGGTTTTCAGGACGGCCACCGATACACTGTCTACATCGGACCAACTCTTCCGCTTACGTCAAGGTTCGTCTTCGATTCACGACTACACCCTTCAGTTCCGCACTCTGGCGGCGGCTAGCGGCTGGAATGAGGTATCGCTGCTGGGTGCGTATCGTCAGGGATTGAATCCAGAAATTCGCTCCGCTATGGCGATCTATGAGGATAGCATCGGATTGGAGGCATTCCTTCTGCGCACCACTCGAGTTTCTCAGCAGCTAGCCGCCTGCCAGCCTCCCATTACCGCTCCTCCGGCTGCCTCGGTGGCTGCTAGCCCTCCAGTACCTGAACCTATGCAAGTGGATTCCACACGTCTTACTCGCACCGAAAGAAATCGCCGCATCAGTCTGGGATTATGCCTGTATTGCGGTCAATCTGGACACATTCTCCGTACCTGCCCCGTCCGACCCCCACGCCCGATGGTGAGAGTACGATTACCACTGAAATTGAACCCACCATGCTCACGTTATTGCCTGTTACCTTGCGTACTTCTGATCAGATTCTTTCCACCTCTGCTTTGATTGATTCAGGTTCCTCAGGCAACTTCATCTCCTCGGACTGTTTAAAACAACTACAACTTTCCCGCCAACGTCATCATCAGGAATACGCTGTTACTACCATACAAGGAAAACCACTCGGGCGTGGGAGGGTACAGCACTCTACACCATACATCACCCTGCAAATCGGACTTTTTCACGTTGAAGAAATTAAACTACTGGTACTGGAGGGCTCTACGGCTAGTGTAATCCTGGGACGCCCCTGGCTGAAATTACACCATCCGGAGCTATGCTGGGAGACCAGTGACGTCACGCGCTGGAGTAAGCATTGTTTCATCCATTGTCTGTCTGGAGTTCCCCCTCATCACGTCACGTCTGTTCCGTTAGCATCCACCTTGGTTGAAAGTCCCGAAACTCTCGGCACTCAAGAAATCCCGGCCGAATACAGGGCGTTCCAGGACGTATTCAGCAAACAAGCAGCCACCAAATTACCACCGCATCGGCCATGGGACTGCGCCATCGATCTGCTGCCTGGGGCTCAACTACCTAAAGGTAAAATCTATCCACTGTCCATCCCGGAGCGCCAGGCGATGGAGGCTTACATCACAGAGGCTCTCGACCAAGGATTCATTCGACCTTCTACCTCACCGGCCGCTTCGAGCTTCTTCTTCGTGGGCAAGAAGGATGGAGGTCTCCGCCCCTGTATTGATTACAGAACACTCAACTCTCAGATCATCCAACAGCCCTATCCGCTCCCTCTGGTCCCAGCCGCCCTCGAAGAGCTTCGTGGGTCCCAGGTGTTCACGAAGCTGGACCTGCGGAGTGCTTATAACCTCGTTCGTATTCGTGAGGGAGACGAATGGAAGACCGCCTTTGTAACACCCACGGGGCACTATGAATATCTGGTCATGCCTTATGGCTTATCCATCAGTCCTTTTGTCTTCCAAACGTTTATGAACGAGGTGTTCCGGGAGTTCCTACATCAGTTTGTCATAGTCTACATCGATGATATCTTGATTTACTCCCGGAACATGGCCGAACATCGCCAGCACGTCCAGCAGGTCCTCCATAAACTCCGCCAATATCAGCTGTACCTCAAACTGGAAAAGTGTGAGTTTCATCAATCTTCTGTGTATTTCCTAGGTTATAACATCAGTGCCGAGGGCGTGCACATGGACCAGAAGAAGATTGATGCCATTCTGAATTGGCCACCTCCCAGTAATGTCAAGGAACTCCAGAGATTTCTAGGTTTTGCCAATTTCTACCGCCGTTTCATACAAGGTTACAGCTCCATCACCGCTCCTCTGACCTCCCTCCTGTGGGGTAAGCCGAAACACCTCACCTGGAACCCCGCTGCCCACGAAGCTTTCCAGCACCTGAAGCATCTCTTCAGCACAGCACCCCTCCTACGTCATCCTGATCCGGGACTCCCTTTCACGGTGGAAGTCGACGCGTCCACAGCGGGGGTTGGTGCTGTGTTGTCGCAGGCGGCCGGTGATCCTGCCATCCTCCATCCCTGTGCTTTCTACTCTCATAAACTGTCTCCGGCGGAGCAAAACTATGACGTAGGGAACCGAGAACTACTTGCCATCAAGTTGGCCCTGGAGGAGTGGCGCCACTGGCTGGAGGGGGCTAGACATCCAGTCACGATTATTACCGATCATAAGAATCTACAATATCTCCGAGATGCTAAACGACTCAACCCCCGTCAAGCACGCTGGGCCCTGTTCTTCACACGCTTTCATCTCCAGATCACATACAGACCAGGCTCCAAGAACATACCCGCCGACGCACTCTCCCGTCTTTCATCCCCGGAACCCTCCACAGATTTGGAGCCGATCATTCCCTCTCACCTCTTCGTCAGCCCCATCATCTGGGATATTAATCAGGATATTCGACGTGCCACCCTCCAGGAGCCCGCTCCGCCGGACTGCCCAGAAGGCAAGATCTATGTCCCCAGCTCCCTACGCCAACGCCTTCTGGGCACAGTTCATCAGTCTCCGGGCTCTGGACACCCAGGCAGCAAACGGACCTTCTCGCTCCTACAATCCCGTTACTGGTGGTCCAGTATGCGCCGGGACTCCATCAGGTACGTCCAGAGTTGCTCTGTCTGCGCCAGGTCTAACTCCCTCCGCATGTCCCCCGCAGGTCTCTTGGTCCCACTTCCCATCCCGGAGAGGCCCTGGTCCCACCTGGGGGTAGATTTTATCACTGATCTACCCAGGTCAGATGGACACACCTGCATCTTAGTCGCCGTAGACCGGTTCTCCAAGATGTGCAAACTCATCCCGTTGAGTGGTCTACCCACGGCTATGGAGGCCGCGGAACATCTTTTCAATCAGGTGTTTCGTCAGTTTGGTATACCAGAGGAGATCGTGTCGGACCGGGGTCCTCAATTTATTTCTCATGTGTGGAAGGCGTTTTCAAATTACTGGGTGTCTCTGTGAATCTCTCCTCAGGATATCATCCGCAGACCAATGGCCAGACAGAGAGGAAGATCCAGGAGCTCGGACGGTACCTCCGGGCATACTGTCAAGAGGACCAACACAGCTGGAGCAGGTTCCTCCCGTGGGCCGAGTACGCACAGAACTCCCTACGTCAAGATTCCACCGGATTAACACCATTTCAGTGCGTACTCGGTTACCAGCCGCCGCTGTTCCCCTGGACGGAGGAACCCTCCAATGTTCCAGCTGTTGACTACTGGTTCCGGGAGAGCAAGAGAGTGTGGGACTCAGCTCACCACCACCTTCAGCGGGCCATTTGCAGGAACAAACGTTTTGCTGATGCCAGACGCAGGACTGCACCACGATATCAACCTGGTGACTCAGTCTGGCTCTCAACCCGCGACCTCCGTCTCCGGCTTCCGTGCCGCAAGCTGAGTCCCCGCTACATAGGTCCATTCAAGATCCTGAGGCAGCTTAATGATGTCACATTCCAGCTTCAGCTCCCTCCCAGGTACCGCATACACCCCACTTTTCACGTTTCTCTCCTTAAACCCCACTTTCCGTCTGCCACAGAAACCCCGGGAGCTGAGGCTGGAGCCCCTCCTCCAGAGATCCTGGACCAACCATCTGTCTACACGGTCAACCAGATTCTGGATTCACGACGCCGAGGAGGCCGTTTGGAATACCTTATTGACTGGGAGGGGTATGGTCCCGAAGAACGCTCTTGGGTGCCTCGGGACGACGTATTGGATCCCAGTCTACTCACAGACTTCCATCGCAACCACCCAGAGCGTCCTGCCCCTCGTGGTCGCGGTCGTCCTCGGCGTCGTGTTAGGGCGTCGGGAGCCGCCCCTGGAGGAGGGGGTAGTGTCAGGCGTTCACCTCATCCACCAGCACAAGCCACATCACAGGAGGCTCCGCCCAACCGGTCCACGTCACCTGAATTCTAATTACACACACCTGATCTCGTTTGCCACTCCCTATAAAATGGACACGCTTCCAGTAATTGTTTGTCTGGTCTCAAGTTCACACCAGACCGCTCTGCTCCCCGTTTGGATTTTCTCCTTCCTGTTGGACCGTGTTTTACGTCTCCTGTGATCATCGTATGTTTACTGTTTGGACCTGTACCACTCTTCATTCAGGAAAGTCTGCCATACCTTGTTTGTTCATTCTCTGACTCTCTCTACGCTATTAAACATTGTTATCATTTGCACTTACCAGTCATCTCCTCCTGTGTGTTTGTTCGTGTGTTTCGTGACACATACAGTGTATTGTTGGCTATTGCTACAAATACACCTGTACTACTTACAACTGGTTTTGTGGTCCAGGGGCACATACACTGTGTGCATAATTATTAGGCACATTGATAATCTGGTCATTTTTTTTTTTTTTTTTTTACCAAGCACATTTTACCAATTCCAAACCACAACAATCTTAATAACAACTATTAATTTTGTATTTAATCATTTGTAAGTGATATATAATTGTCCGTGAAGGCTGGAAGTAAAAAACTCCTTATATTCAGGTGTGCATAATTATTAGGCATGTTTTCTTTTACAGATAAGTAAAGATATTTAACCCAGACTGAAAAGTCCAAATTATTAAATGCCCATGACAAGAACGCAATACTAATGCATTACAAGAATTTGCAAAGTTAAGGCTTGACCATTGGACAGCGAAATGCTTGTTAAGTCTGCTTGGTCAGAAAAAACAGGTGGAGAAGAAAAAACAGATGCATGTTAACTGCAAAAGAATTAGGAATTAAGGTGAAGAATTAGGTGTGACACCATCAGGAACCGTTTAGTCTCCAGTGCCACCATTTTCCAGAACTGCAACCTACCTGGAGTCTTCAGAAGTACAATGTGTCAGGTTCTCAGAGACTTTGCTTGGTAAAAAATCCTAAAAAACACCCCTGACTTAATAAGAATAACAAGCTGACGTGTTGTGAAATACATGAAGACAGTTTTTTTTTTTTTTTTTTTTTTTATAGGCTTTATAGACAGATAAGTTGAGAGTGACTCTTGAAGGACAAGCATCACATCCTCACATAAGAATAACAAGCAATTTATCTTCCAAAATCTGGCAGTAAGTTTTGGGAGTTAATTTTAGTCCATCTCTGCAAGTCAGACTTTTCAAGATAGGAGACTAAACATGAACTCCCAAAACTTACTACCAGATTTTGGAAGATAAATTCTTGAATCAGAGGTACAAGAGAATGTGATGCTTGTCCTTCAAGAGTCACTCTCAACTTATCTGTCTATAAAGCCTATATAAAAAAAAAAAAAAACTGTCTTCGTATATTTCACAACACGTCAGCTTGTTATTCTTATTAAGTCAGGGGCATTTTTTAGGATTTTTTACCAAGCAAAGTCTCTGAGAACCTGACACATTGTACTTCTGAAGACTCCAGGTAGGTTGCAGTTCTGGAAAATGGTGGCGCTGGAGACTAAACGGTTCCTGATGGTGTCACACCTAATTCTTCACCTTAATTCCTAATTCTTTTGCAGTTAACATGCATCTTTTCTTCTCCACCTGTTTTTTCTGACCATGCAGACTCAACAAGCATTTCGCTGTCTAATGGTCAAACCTTAACTTTGCAAATTCTTGTAATGCATTAGTATTGCATTCTTCTCATGGGCATTTAATAATTTGGACTTTTCAGTCTGGGTTAAATATCTTTTTTGGTTCATTTTATCTGTAAAAGAAAACATGCCTAATAATTATGCACACCTGAATAGTTAATTGGAGTTTTTCACTTCCAGCCTTCACGGACAGTTATATATCACTTACAAATGATTAAATACAAAATTAATAGTAGTTATTAAGATTGTTGTGGTTTGGAATTGGTAAAATGTGCTTGGTAAAAAAATATGACCAGATTATCAACGTGCCTAATAATTATGAACACAGTGTATAGCCCTCTAACATAGCTTTTTTTTATCCACTTCCCACTTTACAGTATAAGCAATGAAATGATAAATTATATTAATTATTAAAAAAAAAAAAAAAAACTAAGAGGAAATGTATCACATTTCATACCACTGCACACCATTTTATATGCATTTTTAAATAATTTCTAAAAAATAAAAGATTCAGACCAGACAGAATATGTGTGGCTCAGTTTATTCAGCTCTTTTCCTAGACACTTTACACAAACTCACTAACAAACATTATGAAAAGCAACAAGCATTTATTTCACAGCTAAGCTATGCTCCCTTTCATATGTGTATTATACATGAAACTGGTAGTTTTGTCCATCAGACATAAGAATTTTTGAAAAATAGCTATTTAGTATTTAGAGCCTCACAAAATAAAAAATTTCACAAAATGTTCACTTTTACAGATTGAAGTCATTCACAAAATTGCACTGAGGCACAGAAGAGGACAACAGAGGTTTACTTGGAGGACACTTCATCAAATTTAGGCTCTGTAAATACAAAAAGAGATAATGTTAGTCAAATGCACTGTAGAAAATTAAACTTTAGGACAAATGCAGTGACACTCAAACAGTGTACTGAAGTATTGAAATTGACATAGTTTTAGATGTAAATAAATTTACATACCAGGGAATTTGAACTCTGGGAAGGAAGACAGATCACCACCACCGTACAACCGCTGAAGTTTAGTTATTTCCTCAGCAAGAGCCTTCTGATACTCTGGACCGGCATCAACTAGACCACCAGCAGCGCTGAGAAAACACGAAATGTAATTATCAATTTAATCAAAATGTAAGACCACAAAGAGCAGCAACATTCTTCAGAGACAAACATGACACTAAAATAGTAAAACACCATGTACCCGCTTTTTGTGGAGTATGCACGAATTGAATCTAGGAAAAGTTTCTGAATGGGGTCCAATCCAGCTGACAATCACAGGAAACATAACAATTAACAAGTGTTTATAGAATCTCCAAGTAACAGACATGTATATGGATTCCAGAATCCTTGATATCTTGTACACCAAAGAAGAAATCAGTCTTCTTTAACCCTCATGCAAGAGAAGAGTGCCTGGTGTAGAGACTAGATCTAGTGAACTAAAGAGAACCGAGTCAAGGAGCAGGTCAGGCGGTGAGTAACTAGGATAGAGGTTGCATTTACACTGAAATGAAACGGAAGCATTTCATCTCAAGAGTGATGGGCCATTGTGTAATAACCATAAACAAATGCCCATCAAACAACTCATGATTATTAATTCAAGTAGTCGACATACATTCTTAATTTTGCATCCTGTAATAAACTGTTGCTTCCATTCCACATACAGCAAACAGTGCAATCTCACTCAAGGTACCATACACCATATTGGGAAAGTGGGTAAGGTAACGTTTCACGTTTATCTTTGACATAAACCACAGTACAAGGAAAAGATAAGAGGATAATTAATGGATCACTGATATCATGCGACCCCCTGGAAAGAAAAGTGAGACACTGACAAAGAAAGTGCGTTCGGGTGAGGAAAGAGCAACGGGAAAGAAAGGTGAGGTCAAAGTACATGTTACCATACTCGTACTGTTAAAAAACAAACTAGTCAATACACAGAAATGCATCATCTGTGACATCTTAAGCCTAAAATTGAACCTAACTGTGAGTTTAACAGGAAAGAAAACACAACATTTGTTTTGACAAAGTGACAATGTCTAATAAAACATGACAAACGGAGCTTTATCTTTACAAATGGGGGTTGGGATGGGCACAGATGAGAAAAAAATGGTAATATTACTTTGTATGTAATAGGGCTGTCAATTAAATCATCAATTAACGTTAAAAAAAAAATCGATATAATGAATAATAAACATAAGTAATTGATATTACTGTGACAGACTAAGCATGGAATAAACCATTTACAAAAAAAGAGGCTTTCAAGATTTTCAAGCTAATATACAAGCTAACAGCAATCAATTTTGTCTCTTTGCCTGTTGTAGGGCCATACGTGCTGTTTTTTAATTGTCGGTCTGTGTAAATATGCTAAACAGACACGTGTCGTATCTTGCTGTTTTTTAGCACCTTGCGCAATGAGAATTTCAAATTCTTTAACTTGATTAAATGCGTTATTCCTCAAGTTTTTAATAATTAATGTACTTAACTGACTTAAATGTACTAAATATTAAATTGATGGCCAATAATTAGCACTTCAATCTGGTTAAATGTGACATTTCACATTTTTAACAGTGAAATGTGTATTTTTTTTTATTTTCACACAACTTCACATTAAATTCAATGTGTTACTTGCTGTTTCTTTGTCATTTTTGTGCAATTGTTTCAAACTAAATCCTGTACCAGTTTCTTTTTCAGTGTACTGAATTTATGTTAAATTGATAGCCCTAATAAATACAGTTAGGAGTGAGGTCATAAATACAGGGACTGAACGAATACAAAAGATTTCACTGAAAGAACCAAAGGAAGACAGGAACAGAATACAAGAGGTCAAATACATGGAACAATGAACAAGTGAAGGAACAGAAAACAAGAGAAAAATGAACTAGTATAGATAAGTTGCAGAAATAATACATATAACTGAAAGGATGAAGTCAGCGAAATTATGCAAAGAAGAACATGCATTGCATAACATAAAGAGTAAAAAAAAATACAAACAAACACATATATAATGCAGACATGCGCCAAGACGGATGACGGATGGGGAGACTGGCTATGTTCATGGACTGAAAACCAGGGCACAGACTTAAAATACACCATCAAAAATGGTGTGCCATCTCTGCCCCAGCTTAGAAAATGAACATAGCCTTGAACAAGTAACTTGAGTCTACTTTTGTGGTGTCATGTTATAGAGAAGCAATTAGGGGTGTCACGTTTCCAAATATAGCATACTGTTGTCAAAGTTTTGGTGCAGTTTAGTAAAAAAAAAAGAATTCACAAATTTCTAAAAGCTGACACTAATACACTAGTAAACACCATGAAGGTTTAATTATCCAGTATTAGCTCTAATTAATCAAATCAATGCTTACTCTATAGGATTTTAACTAGGGGTCGACCGATATGTGTTTTTCATGGCCGATGTCGATACTGATTGCAACGGATCAAGTAAACCAATAACCAATATTTTGAATCGATATATATGTCTGGTGTAAAAAATTAAAATAATACAAAATAAAGAAAAACAAGAGCTCTGACAAAAACTTTTTAAAATGCTTTTAAAATATTTTAATCCGCAAACTGGTTTTGAAAATGACCGATATCGATAAACATAAAAATGCTTAATATCAGCGCCAATAATCGGCCAACCCCTAATTTTAAGTAAGGTAAATCACTATAAATTAATCATCTGCAAGAAGATGCCTCATTGTTGCAGGATAAACTGCTTCAGTAACACAGAAAACTAAAAATGGGCACCTTACAATTCATACACAATTATATTTCAGTTGTTTTATGAACCGTTTCACCCCTAAATGCTTTTTGCATGTATTATATGATCTAACACATGACAATGCAATGCAATGACAAATGCTAATGGCACATTGTAATATAACTGTAACTGTGTAAATAAAAGGGTAAAAAAGTGCATTGTGATTAATCTTTACCATTAGCATTACAAATTTGTACATATAAAACCTGTAACCGAAATTGAGAAAATAACTGCTGTCAAAATTTTGCTGTATCCCAATATATGAAAGGGGGTTATAGGGGATATGGTGTGTACCCTCAGGCGTCTCCACAACTTCTGCTGGAACTTCAGTAGCATCTGTGATCACAGGAGCAGGATCTATCAGCTCTTCAGCAGGAGCTGCCTCTGCAACCGCCTCAATAAGGCCAGATTCTGCTACTACCTCAGTGACAGCCTCTACAGCTGGGGTTGCTTCTGCCACAACTTCTGCTTCACTGACAGCTTCCACAACTTCAGCAACTGCTTCTTGAACAGGGGCTTCTTCTGCTGGTGCATCTTCACAGGCTGGTGCAGTAGAGGTTTCAGGAGCCACAGATTCAGCTGCAGGGGGAGCTGTTTCAGCAATGGTTTCTGAAGGGGCAACTGTGGCCTCGGGTGTAGGCGTAATAGCTTCAGCTGCAGGGGCAGCGGCTTCAACTGCAGGCACAACAACTTCAGCTGCGGGGACAGCGGCTTCAGCTGCAGGGCTGGCTTCAACTGAGGGGGCAGCAGCTTCAGCGGCAGTGGTGGCTTCAACTGAGGGGGCAGCAACTTCAACTACAGGGGCAGCGGCTTCAACTGTGGGGGCAGCGGCCTCAACTACAGGGGCAGCAGCATCAACTACAGGGGCAGCAGCATCAACTACAGGGGCAGCAGCATCAACTACAGGGGCAGCAGCATCAACTACTGGGGCAGCGGCCTCAACTACAGGGGCAGCAGCATCAACTACTGGGGCAGCGGCCTCAACTACAGGGGCAGCGGCCTCAACTGCAGGGGCAGTGGCCTCAACTACAGGGGCAGCAGCCTCAACTACTGGGGCAGCAGCCTCAACCACTGGGGCAGCGGCCTCAACTACTGGGGCAGCGGCTTCAACTACTGGGGCAGGGGCTTCAGCTACTGGAGCAGGGGCTTCAGCTGCTGGGGCAGCAGCCTCAACTACTGGGGCAGCAGCTTCGGCTGTAGGGGCAGCGGCTTCGGTTGCAGGGGCAGCGGCCTCAACCACTGGGGCAGCGGCTTCAACTGCGGGGGCAGGGGCTTCAGCTACAGGAGCAGGGGCTTCAGCTGCGGGGGCAGCGGCTTCAACAGCAGTAGTGGTTTCAACCGGTTCAGGTGCAGGGGCAGCAACAGATGAAGGTTCTGTGGAGGCAGCAGCAACCGCAGCTGCAACCTCCTTCTTGGGGAATTCCACATATGATTTGTGCTGGACAAGTTTTTCTATATCGAAGTAAGTTTTTGGTGCTGCTTTTTCTAGGATGGAGGGGGAAGGAGGGCAAAAATAGAAATGTAATCATTTGCTTCATCATGTGCATTATCAGGCTGAATGGAGACCGCTAAACTCATACAGCAAAAAGACTTACCCAGTTTCTTCAACAATTAGAAGCAGATGAGCATCCACGAAAGTGGTGGAGCTTTGAACACCTTATTACCTAACTCATGTATATAGAATCTGAACTATGGCTAATTAAAAAAAGCCATCTGACACGAAAAGTAACCTAAACATTTCACATTCAGTAAACACCATTTTCATAAAAAATAAAAAATACTGTATTGTAAATACCCTTAATGATTTCATTGGAAAATTAAGTTAAAATGCAAAAGATTATTTCATTATTATTATTATTAACGCTAAAAGCTAAAAGGCTATCCACCTTTTTCTTCCCGTAAGAGTGGGCATGGCCATTTATCAATTTTATGGGTCTGGCTTCCTGTCTCATTCACATCCAGCTGTTTTTAGCTGTACAAAACAGCACATTTTGCTGCTTGACATTGCAAATTGGTGTGTCTTACCATATTATTTTAATGTATTATCTTAATTATGAGCACACTGGTTTGTAGTGCAGTTTACTGTTTACTGCACGTTGTTATTCTTCTCGTTATTTCCCTATACGCTGGAAGTCTCACCCATTAATTCCGCGTTGAAGGAAAAGGTGGATATATTCTTATATTACCATTATTTTAAAGTAGTGCCAAGCAAATGAGATGACACAACTGTTCACACTATATATTTGTATTTGTGGTCAAACATGATCAAACTGTGGTACCAGCACATAATCATCACGATTACTATTAATATTAATGAGAAATATTATTATTAAAATTATTAAGTTATTTTTAAGAGGCATGTTCAGTTAGCAATGATCAGTATAAAACATGTTTTGTTCAGCGTTTATTTTCAACAAGACGTCACTTGTTGGATTATTGGCTTCACCAGATTCTCTTAAATGAACAGAGGGAGTGGCTTCATGAACGCATTCATGCAGTGCATTCTTTAACTCTAAATGTCAAGGTGACACATATAAGTAGTTAGGCCATCCACATATAGTACTAAACATATATGTCAGTGCAACACCACATGGCAAGTCCTTCCCAAGCCCTCTGCCACCTCTAACCTTAGAGGAACATAGTACAGTAGCATTTTTGGATCACAGGTCATTAGGTTATCTTCAAAAACTCCATGTGACCAGTTTTGCTTTACAAAAATGCCCACAGAGAAAAAGAAAAGACTAAGAGTTTAATTTATATTATAATCAACATCCCATCTTTGTGTCTTTATTAAAAATATAGATGCGGGCCTCTATAAAACTAATAAGTTATGTACTAAACAAGTGCTGCTTGTGCAAAAAGATGCTGGTACCACACTTTGATCTGTTATTGGTTTTAGCAGATTATGGTGATCCTTTCCTTTTGCATATACAGTCATTGCCAAAAAGTCTGCAAACACTATACATTTTGATGTAAAAATGTAAACTGTAAACACATCTGTGTCTGGAATATATCCTAAACTCGTTTGCCCTTACCCTCCTTGGATATGACAGCAACATTTAACATTTTTAAAACCTTTTTATACCGTTACACCATTATATTCTGTATCTATATTCTATACAAACATATTAATATTACTTGTCTGTCTGAAATACCCGATTATGATTGTCCAATCATTGCGGTCAAATATTTCTCTTCTTTTTTTCCCCCCCATAACAAATTTATTACAAATTTATATATATATATATATATATTTTTTTTTTTTTTTTTATTCATCATAATAGCAGGCTTTGCATTTGGGGCCTGATCACCCTGTTATACAGGTGACTGTATATGTAAATTTGTAAGCGAAAGAGTGCAAATAAATTTGATTGTAAAGTCTGTTTATTGTATCATTTTGTTTAAACTTTTGGCAATGACTTTGGTATGGTTAATTTTTATTTGCATTGTATTACTCTTACATGACACAGTAAGAGAGCAAAATGCATTTCAGCTGGTTCAGAAACAACAGCTGCAACAACCACACAAACCAGTTTTCCAATGTATGGTGTCAAGATCTGAAATGCAGAGCCCTCCTCCCCAAATGAACAGCACAAACATAAAATTACTGTGACATAAATTGAAGAAAGATTTACCTTTGTTAGATTTTTTGGACTTCTTGCTGTCCCCAGTTTTGGAGCTGAAAGCTACAGCAGGAGCTGTTCTGATGGAACTCAAGCCCTCCGTCTGCAAACACTAACAACAAGACACACACAAAAACAACACTGATTTCAAAACACACAGCAAATCCATATAAATAATCACAACAGTTTTTGCAGTTCTGTTTACACCTGTAGGTCGTTTACTGTGCGCTCAGAGAAATGTACCAGCAAAAAGTACATAGTGTTCTCATGGGAAGTCTGCGAGTTGACCAACACTTTTAGGTTTTTCAGTAGACATTAAAACAAATAATTTTCGGCAACTGTTTTAAAATTCGAAACATGTTCTAAAAACTAATATATATATATATATATATATATAAAGAAACATTAAACAAATTTTTTTTCAAACAACTCCTAAATTTCACACTGTTTTAGCTGCAGGGTTCAAATCTATAATATCTAAGTAAATGCACTTATTGAATGCTATATCTTCATGTAAATCATGTCGTGCATGTAAACCCAGCACAAAGAAGGTATTCATGCGTCGAGTCTGAGTGGATTAAATGCTCCAGTGCTTTAACATTCGAGCAGCATTAGCTTGTGTTCACAAAAGGACTGACTGCACGGTTTCACACGTTTAAATAGCGCGAGTTAGAGTAAGTACATGCGCTATAATATGCGTGCATGCATATTTCTTAATAAATGTCGAAAAAACGGCGAGTTACCCTGAGAGATCCGAGTCGTCCTACCCTGAGCAAAGAGGCTGCCATCTTTACTGCAGAAAGCCTATGAAAAAAAAATCTGCATGAATTAATGTTGACAATGTGTGACTGTAAATATTTAACATCGTCAACAAACTGTTTAGAAGAAATTAAATTGTTACTTTATAATTTCCACGAAAACAGATCTGTATTTTTTAGAGAGCATGCAATACAGATACAGAAAATGCAATAGCTCACATTAACAGTGATCAGTTTGTTATGCACATCATTTACAATACACATAAAGAAAATTAAAATTACCTAGATGAGATGTTTAGTGTGTTTTGTGCAGGCAAGTGTGCCACTGAATCCTACAAAACTTCCTAACTGTGACAAATCTTTAAATCAAAGCTTTAGTTTGAGGAAATCTTCACGAACGACAGCTCTGAACTCAAGAAAGATCACAGCCAAGTAAAAGATGTGTTGCATGCACTAAAGCTCAGCACGCTAACGTTATGGCTTTGCATAACGAACACGCCCCCTTCTGAACCGATACAATTATTGTAAACATGTCCAGTACAAACGAGGTTTTTTTTTACCTAACAATGTCAGCTATTAAGTGAAATATAATACTAATATCTCTATTTTAATAATACTGAAGTGTTATTAGCAAGAGTGTCAACAACACCCGTTGTTATTCGGTACACTCTTCATGGCGGTTTCGTCATGCCAGATTCCTGCACGCTTATGTTTATGACGTATTAAATGCGCGACTGTCACTTCACACGTGAACAACAATCATCATGGCAGTAGTGTGTTCAAAGGCAGACTGGTTTGTTTCAAGCTGTTCTACTACGTTAATTGCTATAAACCTTAAACAGTCTGGGTGAGTAGCTGTGTTTTAGATTGTCAACTACCTATTTAGTTCCAGCTCGCTATTTTTGATATGCTGCAGAAACAATGGCGTCTCAGCAGAAATACTGCACAAACGTTTGCACCACTCCAAACTACATGATTAATACCAGTACAGCACATATCAGTACTGTGCTGCAAAGTTTTCACAGGTTCCCAAGTCCATTTTGCATCATCATATTGAACTATTGTTTATTGTATTGTATTGTTTATACATATTATTCTTTACGTACTGTTGTCTTAATGTTTAATTCTTAAATTTGAAATCAGCTTAATTTCTGATTCTTTTTTCTTCCGTCGTCTGAAACTTATAGAAGTTGAATTTAATTGTCAATAATTACAGCTAGTTGCTTTATTGTTGTTAATTTGCTTAAACTTTGAGTTAAAATTAATGCGTCAGTGTAACGTTAGTCCAAACTATTTGTGACCCTGGACCACAAAACCAGTCATAAGATTTATACACAATCTGAAAGCTGAATAAATAATCTGTCCATCGATGTATGCTTTGTTAATGAAAATATTTGGCCGAGCTGTAACTATTTGAAAATCTGGAATTTTAGGGTGCAAAAAAAAAAAATAAATAAATAAATATTGAGAAAATCACCTTTAAAGTTGTCCAAATGAAGTTCTTAGCAATGCATATTACTAATCAAAATTAACTATCAAAGTTTTGATATATTTACAGTAGGAAATTTACAAAATATCTTCATGGAACTTGATTTTTATTTAATTTCCTAAAGATATTTGGCATAAAATAAAAATCAATAATTTTGACCCATACAATGAATTTTTGGCTATATCTACAAATAAACCCCAGCGACTTAAGACTGGTTTTGTGGTCCAGGGTCACATTTGTGATAAATATGCATTTTGTTAAACTTAACCTAAAGATATAAAACACCTATTTTTAATTTTAATACTATTTGTCTGTTGGGTTGAATTCAAATAGTATAGTAAAATGTTATTAAACACTTACAAATGCAATATTATTTTGACTTGAATATATATTATATCACATATATATATATATATATATATATATATATATATATATACAGGGGTTGGACAGTGAAACTGAAACACCTGGGTTTAGACCACAATTAGTATGCCGTTTGGCCTCCTTTTGCAGCCAGTACAGCATTATTTCATCTTGGGAATGACATATACAAGTCCTGCACAGTAGCCAGAAGGATTTTGAGCCATTCCTTTGTTTTTTATTTTGGCCAGGTTAAAATGTGATGTTGGTGTATGAAAACATTTCCTGACTCAGCTGTTCCAAAACACCCCAAAGTGGCTCAATAATATTCAGATCTGGTGACTGTGCAGGCCATGGGAGATGTTTAACTTTACTTTCATGTTCATCAAATCACTCTTGTCACCAGTCTTGCTGTGTGTATTGGTGCATTATCATCCTAATACACGGCACCACCTTCAGGGTACAATGTTTGAGCTATTGGGTGCACATAGTCAACCTTCACACTCTGCTCTTATTGGTGGAATGTGCGATCAGTAAAGACTGGCCACCAGGCTGCATAAATATAGCCATGAAACCTCCAACACTATATTGGCCAGTGTTTCAGTTTCATTGTCCAACCCCTGTATATATATATATATATATATATGTATAATTTTTTTATTTTTTTATTTGAATATATATTTAAGAATCTATACATAAACCAGTCAGCTGTGCTGATATCAGTACCACAGATTGATTGTTATTAAATAGCAAAAATCTTTATATTATTCAGATCCGAAGACTTCAGCATTGATTTTTTTGTAGGATTATATTTGATAATCTTTCTATGTGGACTATTTGCTCCACCTACTTTTTATTTTATTTTATTTATGTACTTTCCAAACTTTCATATTTTTCTGATAGAGAGCCGTTTGTGTTTGATTGTGCGAAAGCTGAGAAGAAACCAAAGGAAGCTGATGGTGATAATAAAAGGTAACTTGTGCATTTGTTTCTCTCTTTGTTTGAGGATTAGGTCACAAAAAATATACAAAAATATGTTAAAGTGTATATTTGTGTATTGCAGTGCTGAGGAAGCATCAGAGGAGAAGGACAGTGGCAGTGACAGGATTCTTGCATTTGCTGTCTCAGCGTCTGGGAAGCACGTAGCGCTCACTGATGACCACAAACGTCTTGTTCTCTTCTGTACTGAACCATCATGGCAGTGCATTAGTACACGGTAACAGCACACACTCATTCCTGAGGTTATTTACCTAAATGTACTCACCATCACTTATATCATTCCAAACCGTTCCTTCAGTGCTAATTTTTCTCTGAGGCTGTATGTAAGTCTTATGATTGTCCTCCTGTAGGTGGGTCGTGCGGCGGTGCACGTCTCTTGCATTTACTCAGGCTGAGGATGAAGTCTTTGTGGCTGATAAGTCTGGAGATGTATATTCATTTTCTGTTCTGGAGCCACAAAAACCAGGAGAGCTGAAGCTGGGACATCTCTCCATGTTATTGGATGTGGTATGATGCACAACAACACAACAGTGCTTTTCATATCAAGTTCAGTATACAAACAAAAATATGTAAAATTCACTTTATTTTTGCTTGTTTGTGAAGTTACTTAACCACTTTACTAATATAATTTCTAGCTTTGTTAGTTTAATAATTTATACTTTTGTGTTTACCTCTAGAGATTGGAAAATATTAAATGGCTGAATTATTTCCTTAAAAGTACTTTTTTTATTCTGGGAGTTAGTGCAGCACCCAAACAAAAATATTTAAAATTCAGTGAGTTTAATATTTTATCCTTTTGTATTTTCTTCTACAGATTCTTTCTCCTGATGATAAATATATCATAACAGCAGACCGAGATGAAAAGATCAGAGTGAGTTTGCGGCGGTCACCCTACAACATTCAGGCTTTTTGTCTAGGCCACAGAGAGTAAGTGTGGACTGTGGGAGGCTGATAGTGTTATATTGCACCTCATATGTTGTTCCTACTTGTTCAGTCATGTTCGCTTTCTCATGCAGATTTGTCAGTGCATTGCTTGTGCCTGCGGGACATCCTGACTGGCTTCTCTCAGGTTCAGGAGTAGGTGTTTTTCCAGTTTACATTTTCTTTACTGTTTTACTGTAGTATTCTGTTGTCATAGCGAGTATAAGGGTGATATAGGTGTCTTAATACAGTGGGACTGACATGATTGTGTTCACAGGATGGCACAATGAAGGTCTGGCAGTATGAGACTGGCCGGCGGTTACACAGCGTTGACCTAAGGCAGTTCACCGTTGACTCTGAAAACACGGACACAGAAAAGGTGCCGTCCATATTATTCAGTCAGCTATTCATGAACATATGTAACACATGCAATATGTGCTACAGTCCAACAAAAATTAAATTCTATATTGACCTAGATATATGGTTTTCAACTGAAGGTCTGTGGACCCCTGGGGTCTAAGTATATTGACTTTTTTGATACTTTTAAATGTTTATTTTAAATATGGATGTGTACACACAAGTAGTGTATGACAAATCATAGTAATATGTGAATAAAGCCACTTAAAGAGGAAATAAAATGGAAAGAATGTTTGCAGGAGACGTATTTTTCAACAGACACGGCTTAGACTAAACCAGGATTAAGCCATAGTTCAATTACGACATTTAAGTAATCTTAAAAAAAGTGTCTTGGGGAAAAAAACAACAACAAAAAAAAAACATTACTGGTGTGCATCTTAAGACAAAACAAAGGCGCTGGCATGTTTTAAGACCAATCAGTGCAAGTTTCTTTCAGTTGAAACAGCTCAGACTTACATTTTAGTCTGGGACTAGGTTTAAGCCTTGTCTGTTAAACCGGGGTAAAGACTTTTAAACTTAGCGAAAATGCATTAAAAAAAAATCCTTATTTACAAACATGATAGTGTCATATTCATTTACATGTAAATCAAAACATAACTACAAGAGTAACAGTGTAAAGCATTTTAGTAATATTTGTTAACAATAATATTGAATTATTATTTTATAAATCTGCCGTTTTCATTGGCAAAATCCTAGATTTAATGAATTATAAAATTTTCAAATGAATTATGTTCTAAAATAATTTAACTGAATTAAAATACTGTAAATTGCAAAAATGTAAGCTGCAATGGTATTTAATTTTTCCCCTCAAGAACTTGTTTTTGTTGAAGAACTTATTAATTGTGGTTAATTAATTGAATGTATCTACCTAGTTTGTGTTAAATAAAAGAGTGTAAAAACAAACATTAGAACATAAACAAACATTCTATTACAGTAGAAATACTGGAAGAAATATTTTATTCTTTATGGGCCATTCTACAGAATTGATGCAAACTGCTGTCCCAAAAGTATTTAAGTATTAATCTTAGGTGTTTATTAAGGTCCTTCTATTATCTATTAAAACAATAATATTTCAAATATAAGTAAGCATAATATATATAAAATCATCATTTATTAGATACTTTCAGTTGGGAGGTGGCTGTCGCAAACCCTACCCCCTAAATTTCAACTTATGAAAATTATATTGAAATAATTTTTGAAATTTTTTTTTCTATTGTTGTTTTCAGAAGTGTCTTTTTGATTCTTTAAAAAAAAAATTATATTTTCTTTGTAAATTATGAAACAAAAAATGTGTCCCGCATTTCCCACGTCACTACCGAAACACTGTATGTTTGAATCCATTGGCTGAGACTGATTTTAACTACAACGCTAAATTTATGATCAGGAAATATTCATGTGTCCCTCTCTCTCATAGCTACAAGATGAGTAGATAGGTCTCATCATTTTGAGGTACAGTGCTGTGCAAAAGTCTTAGGCCACTAGTATTTTCATCAGCTAAAAATGGTTCAAAGTCAGTTGCGTTTAAAGCTCTATGTGCACTTGTGCATAGTTTTTCAGGTAGCTTTGCAGGCAGGTTATTTGAAACATCTTGGAGAGGTTGAAACAGTTCTTCTGGATTTAGTCTGTCTCAGTTGTTCTGTTTCTTCATGTCATTCCAGAGACAGACTGGATGATGGTGAGATCAGATCTCTGTGTGGAGCACTGGCTGTTGTCAGACTCCTTGTGTAAATAAAAATCTCACTAGATTATTACAATTAATGGCAAACAGAATGTTTGTAAATGTTAACTGATATTTTTTACTGACACACTACAGCAAAAGACAGAAATAACTTACTTTAAACCATTTTTTGCTGGTGAATATACTAGTGGCCTAAGACTTTTGCACAGTACTGTAAATGTGTTCGAAAGTTTATAAAGTCTGTGTGTATCTTTAAGGAATGTCACTATCAAACACCTTTTTTTCTGCAATTAAGCACACTTTTTTTTGGAAGTTTTTCCATAATATTTAGTTTTTATACGTGTACCACTGTTCAGAACTGTGCAGGTACCATGTGCATTGCATAGCATAGCATTGATCACTACAGAAACATGTCATTGTATCGATAGTGACAAAAGGGAACACCTAATACTCGTATTTGGGGGAAATAAACAAAATTTTAGTACAGTTATGTAAATTGTTTGTATTTGAGTATGTTTTGGTAGTGTTTTAGTATGCAAGTTAAAATTCTGTAATGTGATGTGGTCGCTACCAAAACATTACTCTCACTACTGCACAAAAAGTTATAGGACACTGACTGTATTTCTTTCTGTCTTTAGAGGTTTGCTGTCAGCAGGATCATCAGCTCACCGGATGGAAAACACATAGCTGTGCAATGTGAGAGGTATGTTTCATGCCATCACTTCTGGTTATCTTTTCTTCTGGGGAAGTCTTGGTGACAACAACAGTATTCTTTTATTATTGTGTCATTTACACACCAACTATATATTCAAACAGTTAAAATCATATCCATCTGTGTAGATTCCCCTCCGTTCAGCTCTTCATGGTGGGTTCTGGGACAGAGGGGTGTCTGAGCCCTGCGGAGACTCTTGCACTTCCCCATGCTCCCTGGGACATGACATTTGATTCACAGAACCAGCTTTGGGTCTTACTGGAGAGTGAAGATGTGAACATGCTCTTGTATCAATACTCAGAGCAGCGCTGGAAGGTACATACATGCTGTCAAGTGGCTTTCTCTCATGTTTTAAAGTCAAATTGCTCCAACTAACTCATCTTGCTTGTTTATAGCTGTGTGACTCAGATACTCATGAACAGAGGAGGGTCACTGAAGCATTACAAGCTCAGTGGAATGTCTTCAAAGGTAGGAAATCCAACAATATTATAATAAAACAGAAAAAAACATGAGTGCTTCAAAAATGAAGCATTCATATCATGAGGAAGCAAATTTGCCCTTTGAGTTGATTTGAGATTGAGTTGAGCACTATGAAAACAGTCTTCCTCAGTCCAAAAAACTCAATGAAGCTGTAAAAACGGTTTACTTGTGGACACCAATTCAGTTTTCATGTGAAGAAAAATGAGTAACAACAAAGGAACTAATGAAAATTGCATCTCAGGGGTATATGTATACAATGACCCCTTAACCCTGTAACCCCTTGACATATTAAATAAGTGTACAGTTTACATACACCTTGCAGAATGTTAATTATTTTACCAAAATAAGAGGGATCATACAAAATGCATGTTATTTTTTTATTTAGTACTGACTTGAATAAGATATTTCACATAAAAGACGTTTACATATAGTCCACAAGAGAAAATAATAGTTGAATTTATAAAAATGTCCCTGTTCAAAAGTTTACATACGCTTGATTCTTAATACTGTGTTGTTACCTGAATGATCCACAGCTGTGTTTTTTTTTTTGTTTAGTGGTAGTTGTTCATGAGTCCCTTGTTTGTCCTGAACAGTTAAATTGTCCGCTGTTCTTCAGAAAAATCCTTCAGGTCCACCATATTCTTAGATTTTTCAGCATTTTTGTGTAATTGAACTCTTTCCAACAATGACTGTATGATTTTGAAATTCATCTTTTCACACTGAGGACAACTGAGGAACTCATGCGACTATTACAGAAGATTTAGACGCTCACTGATGCTCCAGAAAGAAAACGCAATGCATTAAGAGCCGATGAACAGAATGAAGATGTGTACATTTTTCTTATTTTGCCAAAATATCATTTTTTTTTCCATTTAATACTGCCCTTTAGAAGCTACAGAACATACTTAAATGTTTCCTAGAAGACAAAATAAGTGAAATTTACCTGACCTTCGAATTCAAAAAGTTTTCATCCCCGGCTCTTAATGCATCGTGTTTCCTTCTGAAGCATCAGTGAGTGTTTAAATTTTCTATAATAGTTGCATATGAGTCCCTCAGTTGTCCTCAGTGTGAAAAGATGGATCTCAAAATCATACAGTCATTGTTGGAAAGGGTTTAAATACACAAAAATGGTGAAAAACCAAAGAATTTGTGGGACAGCAGGCCGTTTAACTGTTCAGGACAAACAAGGGACTCATGAAAAACTATCACTAAAAAAAACAGCTTTGGATCATTCAGGTAACAACACAGTATTACGAATCAAATGTATGTAAACTTTTGAACAGGGTAATTTTTACAACTATTATTTTCTCTTGTGGACTATATGTAAACGTCTTTTATGTGAAATATATTTTTGTGGTGAGTGCTAAGTATAAAAAAAAAAAAATACTTGCATTTTGTATGATATCTCATTCTGGTAAAATAATTAACATTTTGCAGGTTCTGCGAGGTGTATGTAAACCTTTGAGTTTACATACACTGTATTCAGGCTTTATAGGGTTAATGTATCTTTACATTTTTTTTAATTCTGAACACTTCATGCCTCATGCTTTCCTCTTGTCCTCTGTTCACAGGTTCTATGGGACTGGAGAGTCAGTTTAAGCACCTGTATAAGGTGAACTTCGACAACATGGCGTCATATTTGCAGAAGAAACAGGAAAGACTAGAACAGGAGAGCAGGAAGAGAGCAGCAGCAAATGGCTCTAAACCCAATAAAAAAAGTAAAACGGAGAGCGGCGCTATGCCTCAAAGCACCAGCTGAGAGAACGTTGTCTTATTTTAAGTTTTGCTTTTTTGTAATGTTTACATAAATATATTACTTTCTTTTTTTCTTTTTTTTTTTGTTAATTTACAGTGATTATAATTTTTTTTTATTCATTCATAGTCTCAGTTTTCTGAATATTACCATGCTGTAGTGTCCTTTGGCCACTAGAGGCTGCTATACTTTCAGTCCTCTCAGCTACAGCCAGCGCCGTCACACAGGTGCAATTTCATCAGACAACAGGAACATAATGTATAACAAGAGTGCTTTAAAAAATGAGATCTGTGCATTCAGTTTTTCTTAAAGTTAGACTTTTATTTTTTTGAGTAAAAGTGACTACAAATCTGTACATCCTGTATAATGTTTATACTTTTACAAAACCAAATAAAAACAACACAAATGGTTCATAGCTGAGCTGTACATGGTTCAATTCCCTGAAAGATGCTTTGGATTTTCAAATGGCCAAGATTTCACTCATTTCCTGCTATTTACTGCCTCTGATGGGATTCCAGCTGAAACAAATAAGCAAAAAGCTAGGTTTGACTAAATATAACACCAGTAATGACTAAAATGCATGCAGTGCAATGTTTAAACATTGACCTTCCTCATTTCTTTTTTCCTCCCATTGTTAAATTTTCACTCTTCTTTTTCTGCACCTATGAAAAGAAACCGGGATAATAAGGAGAAAATGGCAAATGCCAGTTAAAACATAACTAATAAATGCTCACTGCTAACCTCATTCATGGCGTCATCTATCTGTTTGAGTTCCTCGTATCTGTCCCGGGATTCTCGTAAGGGCTGTACCATTACCTCCTCAATCTGAGGAAACAACTGCAACACAAAGAGAACAAGCAATGTCACAATTTGGTATCTATTGCAGGTTTCGCATTGTACTCTAAAGTCCGAGCATAGCCAGTTCACCTTCATCACTGTCTCAAACATGGGGATCAGGACAAACTTGATGAAGCCGATCTGAGCAGTGGGCTTGGTCACTTTTTCTCTGTCCATGAAAGGAGCAACAGGTAAACCTTCTGCCTTCTCTCTATCACTCTGTTTGAGAGAGAAAACAATTCTGATGAAGAAAGAAGTGCATTAGGAGACCTATTATGTCGCTTGTGTCCCCAGAATGTGTCTGTGAAGTTTAAGCTCAAAGTACCCCACAGATCATTTATTATATCATTTTGAAAATGCCTATTTTGAGTGGAAGCAGAAACGCACTGTTTCCGTGCATGTCTCTTTAAATGCAAATGAGCTGCTGCTCCCCGCCCCTTTTTCCAGAACAGGGCTGTGCCTTTACAGCTCATACCTCAGATACTCTGCTAAAAAACATCTGTTTGGATTTGATAATCATGTCTATCACACTATATTAGTTTAAACTTATGATATATACATTTCTGAGCATGTTTTACTTGAACTTTCGCCATGGCGTCAGAACTGGTACACACCGGTGTTGCTTGTGTAAACAGAATGGCGGTGCCACACGTACAAACTTGCAGAGGGTGGTAATATTATAATAACCTCCCTTTTCTACATCACGGAGAGAGAGTGAAATATGAGCGGCTTTTGTTTTTTCACAAGCTTCAAGAGAAAGGCTTACCAACAAAAAATGTACTGGGTTGTTCATTTTCATGTTTTCTGGGTTGGTAGATGCACCAGGGACCCAATTATAACACTCAAACACGGAAAAAGACAGATTTTTCACAGATTTGCCTCCTTTAAGGTTTTTTAAAAGTCTTTTATGCTCATCAAGCTTGCATTTACAGTTGAGGTCAAAAGTTTACATACACCTTGCAGAATCTGCAAAATGTTAATTATTTTACCAAAATAAGAGGGATCATACAAAATGCATGTTATGTTTTATGTAGTACTGACCTGAATAAGACTGACATTTACATATAGTCCACAAGAGAAAATAATTTAATAAAAATGACTCAAGAGTTCAAAAGTTTACATGCACTTGATTCTTAATACTGTGTTGTTACCTAAATGACCCACAGCTGTGTTGTTTTGTTTAGTTTATGAGTCTCTTGTTTGTCCTGAACACTGTTTTTCATAACAATCCTTCAGGTCCCACAAACTCTTTGGTTTTTCAGCATTTCTGTGTATTTAGACCCATTCCATCAATGACTGTATGATTTTGAGATCAATCTTTGACTTTCATTGAGGACAACTCATATGAGGGACTAATATGCAACTATTACAGAAGAGTGAAACACTCACTGATGCTCCAGAAGGAAAAAACATGCATTAAGAGCCGGGAGGGGGGATGAAAACTTTTGAACAGATTGAAGATGCGTACATTTTTCTTATTTTGCCTAAATATCATATTTGTTTCATTTAGTATTGCCCTTCAGAAGCTACAGAAGATATGTACATGTTTCCCAAAAGACAAAATAAGTGAAATTTACCCTGATCTTCAAATTCAAAAAGTTTTCACCCTCCGGCTCTTAATGCATCGTTTTTCTGAAGCATCAGTGTTGCATATGAGTCGCTCAGTTGTCCTCAGTGTGGAAAGATGGATCTCAAAATTATACAATTATTGTTGGAAAGAGTTCAAATACACAAAAATGCTGAAAAACCAAAGAATTTGTAGTACCTGAAGGATTTTTCTGGATAAACAAGGGACTCATGAACAACTACTATCACTAAACATCAAATCACTAAACAAAACAAAACAAAAAAAAACACAGCTGTGGAACGGGGTCATTTTTATAAATTCAACTATTATTTTCTCTTGTGGATTATATGTAAACATCTTTTATGTGAAATATCTTATTGAGGTCAGTACTAAATAAAAATAAACATGCATTTTGTATGATCCCTATCATTTTGGTAAAATAATTATCATTTTGCAGATTCTGCAAGGTGTATGTGAACTTTTTATCAGCTGTTTGGACGGCAGCCATTCACTGCAGAGGATCCATTGATGAGCAAGTGATGTAACACTAAACTGATGAAGATGATGAAGAAACAAATTCATCTACATCTTGGATGGCCTAGGATGACTACATTTTCAACATTTTTAGATGAACTATTTCTTTAAAGCACTTAATAAAAAATGGGATGGTTTTTTACATCTTCATACAACACATGTGTAATGCTATTTTATCTACCTGCATGAAGTACTCCTCCAGCAAACAGTCCACCCACGGCTCAGCGACCTCCATCGGCCGAACCTCATTAGAGATGTCACAGCACTTGATCAGCACCATCTTCAACTACCACAAATACAGAGACAGAAGTTTAATAAGCTCATCACAGCACTTTCATGTAGGTGAATAGTGGCACTGTAAAATGGGTTCAGAAAGCTCACACAAGTAACATGCTCCTCATTAGTGAAGTCAAAGTTATCCACTTTCTGTTTGAAAGAGTCTAGGATCTCGCCATGTCGGGCCATGTCTGTGGCCAGTATCAGAGTGATGGTTCCCTGTCAAACACAAAATACACACTGAATCATTATTCATTGTTCAAAGGCACATGTATTACTTGTGTGTGCACAAAGGCGTGAGGCACACCTGACGAATCTGTTTGAAGGCTTCAGGATCAAAGTTGGCAAAGATGTTGCAGTCAGGCTGAGAGAATATCTGGAAGGCCACAGCGCAGTGATGGTTCTCCAGAGGAGAGATGTCATTGTACCTCACCGCCAGCTCTGTGCGCGCGTTAATCTGATACCTGGAAAAGAGAGAGGATGCTGCTGTCAGGGTCCAAAATCCTTGACATCTTGAATGTGTAAGGAAAAATCACAAAAACTCATTGTTCAAAACATTGAGGTAGTGTGATTAGTTTTTAAAGACTCTTATTCTCACCAAAGCTGCATTTATTTGATTAAAATACAGCAAAAATACAGCAATACTGCAAAAAATAAATCCTTAGCCATCTTCAAGAATCGGCTAAAAACACATCTCTTCCATCTTTATTTGACCCTCTAACTCTAGCACTCTATTCTAATTCTATTCTTTAAAAACAACTTGCCCTTTTAGACTTTTACTCTGTTCATTTACTTACTGCTTGTTTTCATAAAATAAAAAAATGAACACTAGCTTCTCTGTTCTTTTTGTAAGGCCTCTAACACTAGCTTGCTTTTTTGTTTTTCTATTCTATGTTTTCTTTTTATTTATTATATAATTTTAAAAAACTTTGCTACGTGTACTGCATTAGGCTAGCTGAGACATTGTCATAGCACTTACATTTTATTGCTCCTTTGTTTATTTTGATTGCTTCCATTGTCCTCTTTTGTAAGTTGCTTTGGATGAAAGTGTCTGCTAAATGTAATGTAAATGTAATATAGTTTCTATATATTTTAATATATCTATATATTTTTATATTTTAATAATAAAAAATATAATATTGTGTATAATAATAATAATAATAAAAATGTTATTATATTTAAATATCTTAATATATATATATATATATATATATATATATAGAGAGAGAGAGAGAGAGAGAGAGAGAGGCATTTTTTATTATTATTATTTTATTTTATTTTATTTTATCCAAAAATATGTAATTAGAAATAATTATATCACGCATATAATTTTGGCCTGGATGCTGATGAAATCACAAATAAATAAATAAATAAATAAATAAATAAATAAATAAATAAATAAATAAATAATATATTTTATTATATTTTACTTATATTTTTACTTTATCTTATTAAAAAAAAAAAAAAAATATATATATATATATAGTAAAATATAATAAAATAAATTATTTATTTATTTATTATTTGTTTATTTGTTTGTTTGTTTGTTTATTTTATTTTATTTATTTATTTTGTTTGTGTGTGTGATTTCATCAGCATCCAGGCATCCATATATATATATCAAACATAAAGTAAAATAAAATAAAAAAAAAACATAATAAAATACATAAACAATACAAATAAATAAATAAACAAATAAAATTAATTAATATTAATATTAATATTAATATTAATATTAATAAATAATAATAATAATAACAACAACAATATAAACCTGCAAAGAGAGGCAATTTATTGTTATGGATACTGCTGAAATCACCAAAAAATACATAAAATAAATAAATAAATTAATTAATTAATAATAATAATAATAATAATAATAATAAAAAAATAATAATAGTGTAATAATAATAACATATAATTATATTTTATATAATAATAATTTCATTATTAGTAATTCCAGTGCTTTGGGGACTTTTTTTTCTTTTTTTTTTTTTGTTTGTTTCTTTGTTTTGTGTGTTGCTTTTGTTTACCTGCATTTGTATGATTAAAATTTAAAAGAACTGTTTTCTATATCAATATATTTTAAAATATAATGTATTCCTGTGATGTAAAGCTGAATTTTCAGCAGTCAGAAAAGAAATAAAGAAATATATATGGCTGGTAAGAAATATTTTATGAGCAGTAATATAAATGTGAACGTGTATAAGACGGAGGCTCTTACGTGTTGTTGTACCCGGGATGATCCAGGTCATGACACACGGCTGCCGTCATCAGAATAAGAATATCTACTTGTGTGAACTTTTCCTGAAAAAGAAGCACAGCAGACTAAGACTCTTTCTATGTGTGAGTGATGACAGTCATTGTGAGGCCGGGTCTGCACATGTACTCCAGCTCCTCTACACTGGTAAATTAGAGTAAGTAATTTGTCCTCTAATAGCTCAGCCTGTAATAGCTGGGATAATTAATCCAATGACCTCTTAATACACGTCCATGGCAACAGCAACACAGAAAGGCTGAAAGCATCTTCATAGACACAGAATTGCTTTTACACCCCCATACATCACTCATTTATCACTTTGCTATTTCTCAGTCTCTTTCATTCAACTCCCACTTCTCTTTAATCTACCTCTGATGCTCCAACTTTCCTGACATAAAGAAACAGGTGGCTGTGGAGCAAAAAAGGTGTTTTTAAAATATAGTTGAAAAATGAGAAAGAGAAAGTGTGTATACCTGTAGGTTGCAGAGGTAGATCATGCTGTACATCATCTGAGTGACGCAGAAACAGTGGCGGAAATTATGAAAAGGATTATTCCGGTAATTGTCATGGATGCAAAGCTGAAAGCAGAGAGAGAGAGGCAATTTATTTTATTTTATGTTATGTTATTTTATTTTACTTTTAGTTTTTCCAAAAACATATAATTATAACAAATTATATAACACAAACAATTTTTGTCTGCAGGCTAATGAAACTAGCAAAAAGTAAATAATAATAATAATAATAATAAAAAATAGAATAGAATAAAATAAAATAATAAAATAAAAATATTAATTAATAGATGAATAATAATAATAATATTAATTAATACATTAATATCAACAACAATAACAACAATAATAATCTCAGAAATGTGCAGAGAGAGAAGCAATTTATTTTATTTTTCCAGAATATAATGAAATCACACATAATATTGGTCTGGAGGCTGATGAAATCATAAATAAAATAAAATAAAATAAAATAAAATAAAATAAAAAAAAAAAATTATATTAGAATTTATGTATCTAAAAATATCATATAAATGTGCAGAGAGGGGCAATTTATTTTTTATTTTATTATTTTATTTTATTTGTTATATTTTTGGCCTGGAGGCTAATAAAATCACCAAAAATAAATAAATAAATTCATTCATTCATTCATTCATTATAATAATAATCTAAAAAATGTACATTGAAGGAGAACCTGAGATACATAAAAAGTTAAGTTAAAAAAAAAGGTTTTTATTTGTAAATAAATATATTAATAATAATAATAATAATGTCAGAAACATGCAGAGATAAACGCAATTTATTTAGATTTATTTTATTTAAATTAGTTTTACTTTGATTTGATTTGATTTTATTATTTTACTTTATTTTATTTTATTTTATTTTATTTTATTTTATTTTATTTTATTTTATTTTATTTTATTTTATTATTATATATAATTTTAGTCTGGAGGCCGATGAATTCACCAAAATGAATGAATGAATGAATGAATAGTCTCATAAATGTACATTGAAGGAGGGACTTGAGATACATAGAGAGAAATTAAAAAAAAAAAAATTAAAATGGTTTTTATAAATAAATAAATAAATGTACATTGAAGGAGGGACCTGAGATGTATAGAGAGAACTTTTCAAAAAAAAAAAAAAAAAAAATAAAAAATCTTTTATTTTGATTTTTCTTTAAATAAATGAATAAATAAAACTGTTGCTGTTTGGAAAATCCTTTACCTAAATTGTTGTTCCTGGCTTGTAAATACCTTATTATCCTATATTATCAACAAATCTTGAATTTAATCATTTTGTCAATTTGTTTTCTTTTAATTAGCACAGGTTTTGTATTTCTTTTTGGAACTAATTGATTGTTTATCACCGATATGAGCTTGCACGCCTAACGTAGATGCATAAGTTCAGATCAATGAGGCCTGCGTCCAATAACTCAGCAGGTTTTAGTCCAATGTGTTTACATTAGTATTTTCATGAAAAAGAAAATCCTCTTTGGGTAAAAATGACCTGAACACAACATTTGGGATTATAATTTTATAATATACTCTTACCAGCCATCTTTTCAGGGTGATGGGGTTAATATTAAAGTCCTTTACCAGCCCGAGGTCATGGTACATGTGCTCCAGACAACTCAGCATCTTAAAGCACAAAAGACTGATGATAGTATCTTCTGCAGTACAAAAAATGTGGTTTAGCACGTCAGTCACTTTCACCAAGAGTCTATCATGCATCTTGTGCACTGCTACAGCAACTTCAGTAGAACTTCAGAAGATATTCTGCGTCTGCCATTTGGCCGATCCTCACCTCGTTGGGCTCCCATTGCCACACGTCGAAGATTGGCTGCCTCAAAGCTTCTACCGTCTCCTGTGAGAGGTGGTACTACACAAGCCCCACAAACACAAGCACAAGCAACAGACGCAGAAGAGAGAAAACAGGGGGAGAGAAAAGAGGAGGAAGACAGAAGAGTGGCGTGTTAGACTCTTACCTCGTTGGACTCCCACAGCCAGACGTCGAAGGCGGGTTTTCTGAGGGCATCTATGGTTTGCTGGGAGAGCATGTACTGCAGGTGACAGAGCTCTCAGTTAACCCCCGATAACCAACGCCTGGCTGTGGCCATTGCGTACATTACATTCACATCTATCTGATTTTTAACCCCAAATGAGAATTTTTTAAAGTTACATCTGTAAAGGATAAACCTTGAATTTTGATGGTGCTGTATATACTGTTTTATATTGAATTATGAAAGCAGAAACTAAAGAAACCCATTACATCTGCCATGTTACCTTTGGGTATGAAGGCACATCTCTGCGAGGAGTTAACTTCTTGTTGTCATCTAGGAAACTACTGCAAAGGCAAAAAGCAAAGGGAGCTCAGTTGCTAGAACAGAACATGCTGTGTTCTTCATTTTTTTTAGTACCATGTCAACATCTTGCACAGAGAGTATCTTGAGAATATACAGCTATCTTTAATTCATCTACAATCTGATCCTTCACTAATAAGGAAGCACGTGAGAGCCAAGTCAGCTCATTAAGACTCAAAAGGGAATAGACCTGATCTCCTCTGTTAGTATTTTTAACAAGAGCTGACTAAGACAACACCTGGGCTGCTTCTTAATTCTCCTCTCATTAAATTTAGCAGTACAGACAGTGCTATCAATAGCCTGCTATAGATACTCCCTTGTGAAAAACATTTTTTTTAAATATTTTTTAGGACACTTGATTGTATTTGAACTCTTCCTGCCATTGAAGTTTCCATCATTTATGTCATGCTTGTCTCCCAGTTCACTGTTATATGAAAAGGGGCGCTATTACACATCTTCAGAAATAGTACGGGATCCAGAAACAAGCAAAAGAAGCACTGTCTAAGCACACCTCGATTCCTCGATTTGAGTACTCAGTTTTTAAAAAATCCTTGGACCCTATTTTAATGATCTAAGCGCATGGTCTAATCATAGACTGTAAAAAATATGGACGTAGTGTCTGATTTTTTTTGCTGTAAAGTTGGGCATTTCAACATGGGGACTCTATAGGATTGACTCCCTTTTGGAGCCAGTCTCTAGTGGCCCGTCGATGAATTGCAATTTAAGTCACTTCCGTGTTGGTTTCAATAGAGAGAGCAGGAGGTTGCCGCTTGGGTCTAATGCGCATGGCACAGGTGCACTTAGGTTGTGTCCGAATCCACTTTTGCTGTTTTAAGGATGGGAAAAATGGTTGGCGCGCCCAGGACATGGTCTAAAAGGTTTGTCCCTATTATCTTAATGAGTCATGGGTGTGTTTGGGGCGTAACGTGAGTTAAACCAATCAGAGTCTCATCTCCCATTCCCTTTAAGAGCCAGCTACGCTCACGCCATGGCGGATTTGCTATTTACATGATGGAATTTGCTAGAACAAAGACTGAACGCTTCTCCAGAGAGCAGGGCTAGCACCAAGGAGAGGCATTCACGGGCTGAGGCCCCTCAAATGGGTTACTGTGCACGCCCTTTCCATCGTCTCCCATCCTTGCTGAACATGATTGTTTTGGAAAGCGAATGTGAAACAAAAACAGTGCTCATAAGAAAGCGATTGACTATCCATTATGACATGTAGGCACTTTTGTATTTATGTACACAATAATAATCTTTTACAGTGTAATCCTTTCATTTTTAATATTTGGCATGTTTGTGTGCTGGTGCGCTTCCCTGTGTGTGTAAGAAGCCTACAGGTGCATATTGCTAACACGCTCTTTAAATGACAACAAAAAATACTGCGCCATTGACTTTAGACTATTTCAGTTGCCTCAAAATAGTAATAATAGTTCTCAATATGCTAACTGTTCATCGCAAGTGTAAAATAAAAGCTCAAACCCTCACTCTGAGTTTATACGTTTTGATGTCCATATATTCAAAAAATTACAGTGGCTGTTGCATTTCTGTCATAAAGAAATGGCCTAATATTACAAAAAATGATGTGGACATTTGAATTAAATGTTTAGTCAACATTAAACATGGATAAGATTGTGCAGTAAAGTGTAAAAACAATCGTCAGGTCGTTCCTGCCCTCTGCAGGCATTTGATATATTGTAAAATGTACATTAGCTCTATTGTTTATAATACATTATGTATTTTAACAGTTTTGTTTAATAAAACCACATGCTAATATATATGTAGTTTAAGTAATTTTAAAGGCTGTTTACTGATTACCTGATTACTTGATTAATGATCAGAATAATCAGCAGATTACTCATTACCAATATAATCGTTAATGAGAGCCCTATTGATCAAAAATCAAAAGCTTTGGGGGTGTTTAAAAGAAAAGCTGTTCTTTCTTTTGATTATATACAGTATATATATATATATATGTGTGTGTGTACAGTGTTGGGGAAAGTTACTTTTAAAAGTAATGCATTACAATTTTGCGTTACTCCCTGAAAAAGGGAGTTACTTTTATGGAAAGTAATGTGTTACGTTACTTTGTGTTACTTTTTAAATCTGGGCAGGGCTTGCTTCTTTGTTTTTCATATAAAACAATTCTAATGTAAAAACCCCTTTACACCAAAAGTGAAATTAATTCACCTCAGGCTGAAAGAAAAGGACATTTATGCAGGAGATCACTCTTCAGCTTTAAAAAAAACAACAAATGTCAGTTTATCTAAAGTAATTTTTGCTTATTAGTATGGTTGAATTGCATCATTGAAGGTCAGCAGCAAAGACACTGGTTAATAAAATGGGATTAAATACATAAAGGATATTTGTTTTATTTAACATATTTATTTATTGCAGGGTTGCGTCATATTCTGAGTTTGCATTTTACTGTTTTTATTCATTCTGAGGAATACTGAATCTGTTTTTTTGTGAGTGAGATGAATTAATGCATGTTCACATTTAGTCTAGAATACAGTAACATCATGTTTATTCCCAATTTCCCAACAGGAGACTTGTCAATCAATAAATAGGGAAAAAAGTAACTGCCGTTACTTATTAGAAAAAGTAACTCAGATATTTTCTTAGAAATTCAAAAGTAATGCGTTACTTTACTAGTTACTTGAAAAAAGTAATATTATTACATAACTTGCATTACTTGTAATGCGTTACCCCCAACACTGTATATATATACATATTATACTTATACATCACAAACTTATTTTTCATCCCCTTTCCTCCAACTATGACTTTATGTAACTTTTCATAATAAAACCACTTCCAGAATAAAACCCAGTCTTAAAAAACATCTTAAAAAATCCAGTTTTTCTTGGAAATACATTTGAGTACAGATGTAAAATTGGTTGCAAAATGCTACTGATATGTCCTGACAATTAAACTGAACATTTAGTCAGTTCAAAAATGCCGTTCCAGGATCTCCAGAAAAAGCAGTGAGGTCACTGACCTGTTGTTCCTGGAGGCCATTTCCTCTCGCAGCTTCTTGATGTCACTGCGACATTTCTCGATCTCCACCACCTTCATTCCCTCCACTGAAGAGACAGAGAGGAAAATGACGGAAACACAATACATAATGCATACAAGTATGACAAGATGGTTTTACATATTTCAAGTGAGCCAAACACAGAAAGAAATATGGAAATGAGCTGGTGAACATGGGTTGAAACCCCAGGGGTTTTCCTATACAGACTGCTGAGCCATAAAAAGTACATTTGACACCTGTCACTGTCTGGCATGTTTCCCTCCATTGTCCAAAACCATCCTGCTGGTCTGAAGTACAAGCAGCTTTGTCATCTATTTGACAGCTGTTTTTATTCACATCTCAAACCTTGGTTGTAAGAATGCAGATATGTCATACAAGCTGTCCATCTTGATGTCTGTCTAATGTAGCTAGAATCTACTGAATTCTAGATGAATTGTGAGCAGTATACTTTGATTAGAAACATGGCCTCTGGACTCATGTTGTATAATTTAATTAGTGTAATCACACACATCATATAATCTCTGGACTTCCTGCTACTATTCTGTTTATAGACCGTGCACCGTAATAAATCACCGCAAATTATATGAGGCCGATGAACTGTTCACACTGATGAAGGGGTCAGGGTCCATCGCCTTGGTGACTGATTACATCACAGCTGTATTTAGATTTCTCTGGACACACAGATGTGCTGCAATGGAATGAATCCTGGACTCCTGGTGATGTTCCATGGAGCATCATTACTGGAGTGTGCAAGGACTTATTTGATATTTGTGTCACGTTTAAAGAAGCGGCTATTAAACTGAACCTAACTTAATTTGTTTAGCAGTGGATTAGAAGTCAAAAAACTCTCCTGTCGCTCAAACAGTAGAGATAATAAAATGTGTACCTTGAATGCAATATAAGCCGTTATGGACAAAACATCTACCAAATGCATAATGCATAAAATATAAATGTTGAAATGAGTTTCTCATGTTCTGGCATAATGAGACAGCTCATTTGTGGAAGTCATTTGTAGAAATGTAAACACCTGCGTTACTAAAACACAGCACTGTTTGATTGATTATTCCATCCAGCCCAACACAGTAACATTGACTCAAACAATAGTGTCAGTATGTGGCTGTTTGGCTAACCAATGGCAGAAAGGAGGAGTGCCTGAAAAAAATCAATACTGTTGCAATGAAGTTTACTGATGCTAGTAACTCCTTTAACAAATAGGTGTGTCTTCAGAATGCCCTCTTACTACTAAGAAAAAAAAGAAAAAACAAGCAACCTATTACCACAAGCTCAAAACAACTGATGCAAACTGTTGCATATACAGTGAAGATCAAAATTAGAGAACTTTCTTACATTTCAAGGCCACTGCTTAGTCCTTCAAATTATCCTAACAGGAATAGTAGGGCAGTATATGCTTTTTAAAACATATTTCATAACTTAACTGCATTCAGAAGCAAATTATAAGAAACTTAAATGAGATATTTGAAAATCAAAAATTAGAGAACACTTACAGATACCTCCAAGTTATTAGTGTTAATCTGGCACCTGGTGCTAATTTCCTTAATTATATGACCAACCCTATTTAACCAAGAGCATTCCTCTAATTTCACTGAGAATGCATGATGGCAGGCCGCTATAAGGTCACTGAATACCTGCGACAGGAGGTTGTCCAAATAAAGGCCAAAGGGATGACCCTTTCAGCTATTGCAAGAGAAGTTGGTCATTCCATATCTGTGATTTCTCGAATACTGCAGGTTTACAATGACACAAATTCATTTAAGTCCCCCAAAAAAGGCTGGTCGTCCAAGACAAATGCATGAGAAGACAGGATAATCCAGAGACTCTCAGTGGGGAATCGGTTCAACACTGCAGCTGGAATTGCTTGCTGAACAAGATCTGGATCTGTCTTGGCATATTTAAGAGAAGTCAGACTGAAAGTGCACTCTGCAGTGACTAAGGGAGTGTTCACACTTGTAGTTCGGTTTATTTGGATCATTTTGTCCAAAAATCTACATTTGGTCCTGGTCCGATTAGCACAAACCTAAAGGCAGGTGATACATGCACAACCTGATTGGTATGGTTGAATGACATATATTTTGTGATGGAACTCACCGAACATCCCAAACTAAAAGATTTGTTCAACTGAAAGCGATACTGTGCAGACTGATCAGTGTATGACATCAAAGTCCCATTCACAGATCTGTCTGCTCAGCGTCGCTATAAGTCAAACACATCCTAACCCTCTCATCAGCAGAAATAATCAAAAGGTTAATCTCATCTTTGCTAAGGAACAGAGGAGAACTTTAGTGATAAGAGCAGGTTTAATTTATTTAGGTCTGATGGGAAACATTTTGTTTGGTGTCAAACTGAGGAGAGACTGAAACCCAAGTGCCTAAAGAAGTCATTGAAAGGTGGAGAAGGAAGTGTCATGGTTTGGGGGATGTTTTCTGCAGCAGAGATACAATCATTATAGAGATACATGGCAGGGTGAATGCAAATGTTTATCAGAACCTCCATCAGCTACATGCTGTTCCTTCCCTGTTAGCACCTCCCAATCAGCCTACAATTTTCATGCAAGACAATGCAAACTGCAAAACATGTAAAGCAGTTCCTTGAAGCTAAGAACACTGAAATGATGAAATGGCCAGCCCAGAGTCCTGATCTAAACCTGACTGGAACATCCTTGGTGACAAAGTTATGGCAAAAAAACACTAAAGTTACCAAACTGTGGAAGAAGAGTGGACCAAGATAGGGGTGTGCGATATATATCGTCTACGATAATATCATAATTGTTTCTTGAACAATAGGCAATTGAGTATATCACAAAAACCAAACAAAAGTGTACGCATATAAGATGTAGGTTAGATTACTGAGCTTGCGCATTTAGAGTTCATGCTTTCACTGCATGACTTCCTTGAGATAATGGGGCAAATATGCCCTTGTATGACTTTATTTTATATTTATGTCATCTAACGGTTAAGCCTTAAATGCATGACTGTTTCACCAATCATTATTACATATTCAAGTCTTTAGCGACCCGGACCTATATATCCAGTACGGATGGATCTCTAACTTCTGCAATAGCAAACTCTCTGATATTTTAAGAACAATTGCAGAAGAATAAAATAAAGCCTATTTCTTGACGTTTCGAAACTTATAAGGGTTCAATTTGAGCAGATGATTTTACCATCACCGTCACTGTCAGAACGCACTTCCACAGTACATCTAACAGCACCTGGCTCATATTCGTGATCTCAACCATATTCGCAAAACTATAGTTTTCACTGACTTCAAAATTAATAGTTTGATCGCTGGCAGCTTATTCACCACATCCACCGTCAAATAACAGTGACATTTATATTTTATTGCATACAGTACTTGTTCTGCAGTAAAACCATTCAAACCAAATCAGTTTTTGCTAATGATATTCTTTTGTTTTATGCCTGTGATAATTACAAGTGAAACATCACGTCATTATTGTCTACTAAACAGTGCTGCCTTGAGGAATAAAGGTGAACTGCATGTATTTAGTTATCAGATACTTACATATTTTTGCGCACGAAAAATATATTTACATTACACACCTCGGATCCCTAGCGAGCCTATACACTTTTTACAAAAAAAGAAAATATATATATATATAAAAAAAACGAAGGAGGGAGAGGGTAGCAACTGACGTCCCGGGTCGCTAAAGACCCGGTTATTATGACACAAAGAGTTTTTTCTTCTCCAAATATAAACATGATCGCAAATGTGATATTGATTTTATAAAACAGTCCAATAAACAAGAAGTTAATGGACTTTTAAGTAAGAAGTTTTAGACACAAGTTACTGTTTAATTCTGTTTTTATTCTATATTTATCTTGTTTTTGTTCCTGCTCTATTTTGTCAACGAAAACAGTTTTAAAAAAACCCACAGCAAAACTGTTTCGCGACACACACAATGGTGTTTCATTACTGAACTAATCAGTCGTTTGAACGAAACAGTTGAATGAATGACTCACTCATGCAGTGATTTGCCACCACCTACTGGCGATTTTAGGTTTATATTTAAAGTATACTGTCCCTTTTTGTCCCCCAAAATCATTTCAAATATCACTATTGAATAAAATACCAGCACAATTAAATTCCCAGCAACATATCGTCTAATTACTGGTACTGACAAATTCCAGAAAATGTTGAGATATCACTTTTTCGTCATTGTCGCACACCCCTACACCAAAATCACACCAGTGCAGTGTGAGAAACAAGTGATGCAAGATGCACTGAAGTCATTCAAAGCAAGGGCCTCTACACTTCCTACTAATTTCTGACAGATATAACCCTTCAAAATTTTTGTTGTCATCTTCTTTCGTGCTCCAGTGCTTACTGTTCTCTAATTTTGATCATTTTGATGAGCCAAAACTTTTGATTTTAGAGTGCTGTAGATATCTAATCCAGCACAGCCCAGTTTAATCTTACAGCGGAAATAGCTCCACCTGCTTTACACAGAGGAGATATTCAAATGTTTAAACAAATGAACTCATGACAGTCATGCTTACAGGAGCAACAGGAGGAAAAAAAAAAACAGCTGAATATGAAATTGTGACCTAGTTTTATGTTTTACAGGCTGTTGATACTCTGATGTTAAACAGCACCCTGCACATGGCACTTCAGCCGGATACAGAGCCTTCTAAAATATACAGTGCGAAAGTCTAATAAATCAATTTTCTTTCCAAACACAGTTGAAAAGAGTAGATGTGCCTTTAAATAATAATCTGCACCAACTAATGCAAATAATAACTTACATTGTCCTCACAGAATCTTTTCAAAGTGACTAAACAAAAGAAAGCAAATGTGTGAATGAAAAAATGACCTGGAGAGATCCCATAATATCCATAAAGTGCTATTACAATTATTAGCCTTCATCACGTCACTTAACCCAATTCACTTACTTTGGGTAAAACGAAGCAACAAAGTAAGTGTAGTGGCAGATGGTAAACAAAACACATAAACATGAAGCAAAGAAGTGGATCTGTAAAGAATAGGCCCAGGTCATGTTTCCCCTCTAAATAAATCAATAAATAAACGTTTTGTGTGATGCACCCAAGATTCTATCTAGATGCTTTCTTGAAGTTCTTCATTAACAGCAATGCATGTCTCAGAAGCAATGTCTCGGCACAACAATGTTTATCTGCTAATGACAAGTGCATTGCACGTGACCTGTTTCAATTGCAGCATCACCTGCTCTAGCGTTAAATCTTATAGGATATATTGCACAATAAATAAATCATTGGCTATTTGAGTTATCAGCTGTGTATGGAAGGCTTCTTATATAAACCACTTATATAAATCAAACACAAAACACATCTACTTCCTCATATCATGATCCCTAATGTAAAACATACTGGGTTTACCATAATGCACTGCTGATGTTGAAAGCACTACAGAATAAATGATCAACGATTCACTGAAAGCAGCATCCAGAATGTGTTGTTTGTGAATATTAGCCCTCCATTTTAACATGAACTCCATTAGCAAGACACCAGAGCAGATATTGAGTGTAAACAGTTTAAGACTCACACTCCACTCTCTTCTCCAGCATGGCTAGGCGATTTGTCACCTCAGTCTTCAGTTCGTTGATTTTAAATGCCCTTGGGGAGACAGCAGCCAGGCAGACCGGTGCAGATGAAGAGAAATATACAAAGATCATTCATCCTTGAAATACCAAAAGGATTCAAAATTCAATCAAAAGAAGGTCATCATGAATTAACTGAGAGATTGAACATAAAATACAGAAGCAGAGACGGTGATAATACCTGGAGAACTGCTCCGCCACCTGAGTCAGAACATTCTGGAAAAGCTCCTCTTTATCTGAGAGAAGAAAAAACAAGCCACATTCATAATCATAGCCAAACAGCAAAAAGATGAATAAAGCATTCTACAACAGTATAAATAACAGGTATAAATAGATAAATCAATATAAAGATGAAGAAACAAATCCCAATGTCCTTGAAAATCCCTTGTATCAACACTTACATCTATATAGAGTGAGACTTAATAAATATACACACTTTTAAATGTAGCTCCACTCACTCTCTGGTGAGTTCTGGCTAATAAAAGGAGAAACAAAAACATCCTATTGGCTTTTGTCATTGGCAACGGCTTAATGTTTGGCTAATTAGCATTGCCCGTTAGCAGCTGATTGTAAAATAACATTAAATTGATCAAAAGTGACAGCAAAGACATTAATAATGTTACAAAAAACAACATATTACAATGATTTCTGAAGGATCATGTGACACTCAAGACTGGAGTAATGATGCTGAAAATTCAGCTTTGTATCACAGGAATTATTAAGAAGTTATTTTACATTGAAATAATATTTCATGATATTATTGTTTTACTGTTTTATCAATTAAAGAAGACATATTATGCCCCTTTTTACAAGATGTAAAGTCTCAAGCTGTCCCCATAATGTGTCTGTGAAGTTTCAGCTCAAAATACCCCAAAGATCATTTATTATATCATTTTGAAAATGCCTATTTTGAGCGGAAGCATAAACACGCTGTTTTCATGCATGACTCTTTAAATGCAAATGAGCTGCTGCTCCCCGCCCCCTTTTCCAGAATAGAGCTGTGCCTTTACAGCTCGTACCTCAGATATTTTCCCAAAAACCATCTGTTAGTTTTGATTATCATGTCACACGGCATGTGAGTACTAAACTAAGTTCTCTTTCATGTCTTACTGCGTTTAAACTGTCAAATACACACAGGTTTATGTTAAAACACACAAGTTACAAAAACAGTTATCGGTTGTGCTGGTTATGTCTGTGAAGGTAAACAGCTGGGAAAGAAATGGCATGTTTATATTAGATCTGTGTGGCAGCAGTGTAATATACGGTAAATAAATCAATAAATCTACTGCTCTCTTGTCTCCTCTGAGGCTGGGACTCTAAATATTGTTCTGTGCTCATCTGTGCAGCCAAAGACAGAACAGTTAGCATGCTTTACTTGAACATTTGCCATGGCATTAGAACTTTACACCGTTGTTGCTTGCAAAAACAAAATGATGGCACCGAGGGTGGAAACATGCAGATTAACGGGCAGAAATATAATAATAAGATCCACTGTCTACATCACGGGAGGAACGAAATCTGACGTGCTATTTTTTCACAATCTTGCAGTGAAAGGCTTACCAAAACAAAGTTACTGGGTTGTCTTTTTTCACATTGTCTGGGTTGGTAGATGCACTGGAGAACTGATTATAGCACTTAAACACTGAAAAAGATTTTCATGATGTGTCACCCTTTAAATAAATGCAGTCTTGGTGAGCAAAAGAGACTTCTTTCAATAAATCGGACCGACCTTAAACTTTTGGATAGTAGTGTTTATATGGGGCAGCCATGGCCTAATGGTTAGGGAGTCTGGCTTGTAACCGAAAGTCCCAGGTCCGGCAGGGAATGAAGGTGGGGGGAGTGAATAACCAGCACTCTCTCCACCCTTAATACCACGACTGAGGTGAGTCCCTTGAGTAAGACACCGATCCCCTAACTGCTCCCCGGGCGCCGCAGCGATAGCAATATGGCTGCCCACTGCTCCAGGTGTGTGTTCACGGTGTGTGTGTGTGTGTATGTGCGCGTGTTTGTTCACTACTCACTACTGTGTGTATGCACTTGGATGGTTTAAATGCAGAGCAGAAATTCCGAGTATGGGTCACTGTACTTGGCCTCACGTCCTTTCCTTTCCTTTCCTATATGGATGATATTTCACTACATTATAGTAGATGTTTTGCCAACGTTTTCCCATGTCTGCTGACCTTTACATCCTAGCTCAGGATGGTAACCATTAAAGTGTCCCATTTGTGTTCTCTTGATGCCATCAACCAATCAATGTTGACATGATGTAATTGTCCTGTGACTCCAGAGTAATTAGTCACCCTGCCAAACTTTTTAAAAGGTGCCACACCAGCAAAGCAACAAAAGATGAACAGATTTCTCAAGTTTTTATATAGACACTGTTCACTGCTCCATCTCCAAATTAGTTCACAGAGGTCAGAGGTCACATCATCTTAACCAGGCTATTGCTGCCTTCATATCCTCCAATGCAGTTCCTACTTACATGTTTGGAAGTTTTAAATATGATTTCATATGCTTGTGTGGTTTCATATTTCCTTGGTTTCTTTTTTACTTGTTACTCCAGTACAGTACAGTATTTGTGCATAATTGATAGGACACTGAAAAGCAAAGCAGAAAAATATATGACGTTGACAATAAATCTGCTGAGGAACTGTCTTGGAATGCAAATGAATCAGAGAATCTGTCCAAAAAAGAACCTTGTATATTTAAGCTTGCTTTGAAAATCAAAAAAAAGTTATAATCACTTCTCTGCTCATGATAAAACGGATAGATTGAAAAGACTGCAGTCCACCCCCGCCGCAAGAGTGTTCGCACAATGATAAATGGACTTGCTCTTGTGAACACACGCAGCTTTCTGCACGCTCCATTTATGGAGATTTGAGAACATATGAGTGATCACTCCAGAGCTGTTTCAGTCTTCATAATAAAACAAACCCCATTTCCCATTTCAGCCAGAATGTAAACACTATCAACAAAAGCACAGCACTGTAGATGTGATTCATACACATATAAACATTCAGGGTAAGTGAAATTGCATAACGTGCAGAACATCTGACACTTACCTGCAAGTTGCCCGCCAGTTATTGGCACCACTTTGTATGGCGACCTTCAAAAACACCAGGAAACACAACCGAAGTTACAAAGCAGTTGGCGCCACACTAAATCACGTCCCTTTTCCCTATAGGACAGTCCTGTTATTCCTCATGAGAGCGGCAGTTTTCTGTAGCATTACCATCCAAGATGTCATCTAATCTCTTCTTGTGGTCGACTGATTGTGTTGGCGAATGGGTACATTTGAACTCTGGTTCTCAAAGAGTAACTTCCCCTTTATCTATATCTGGCCGCCATCCATTGTTTGTCTAGCATGTAGGGCAGATCTCCATATAACCAACAGATAAGGTTCAGACAGTAGGCTAGTTTACTGGGCTTCTCGCCTCTGAATGTTTAAACAGCGTCTTTATGTTTCCCTGAGTCTATCTGCAAATTGGTGTTAAATTAGATGTTAAACTCAACATTTAGTATTTAACAAAAACATTACTGCTAAGAGAGATGAAATACTCTAAAGAGTTTTTCCATTTTAATTAACCTGCAAAAAAGGTCCATATAAAAGTAGTGAATTACTTGTTTGCTTTATTTCTTACTTATACAAACACCATATGGTGGACCATTTGCTGTGAAATCGGTTTGAAGAGATTCTACTAAAGTACATGTTTTGACACTAGTGCGTGAAACTGATGTTATGTGTATAACAAATTGGATTTATGTTTATAAATAGGTTGGAGGGCTAAGTTACCTCTCTGAGTTGTTTGGCATTGTGGGGTCGATGGAGACCATTGCTCCTGTTGAGTCCAGAAGGGAAATGGTTGTGTTCCTGTCAGCAGCAGATACATTCTCTAAATTTGGGAGCACTTCAAAAGTGGAAACACTTCAGCTACACACACAAACACACACACTCACATACATCGTACTGTACCTGGAGAGCCCCGTGGCAGTGCAGAATAACTCCTTTATATCACATGGGCTGCAGAAACGGCTGAAAACCACCTGAAAGAAACAGATATTCTGATCAGTGTATCTGAAACAAACTGAGCTTTTTCAGTTAAGGCCACTTTTGACTTAAAATCCTAAAAACACTAAAATGTATTTATGTTACGTTGATCTGATCATGACCTTGACCTTTGGATTTGTAATATTGTGTGCAACAGTAATGACCTGTGATGGTTATGACATTTTTCACTTTCTGGAAAAACATTTTGGAGTTGCCGATACAAAATGGAACTTAAAATAAATTTATTTTATGAAGTAAAAAGATAAAACACTTTGGTAAAAACGGTTTGGTAATGACACCTAATAAAGCTACTTTCAGACCATGAGGATAATATTTCTGATTTTAAATCAGCAGAAAAAGGCTCAAATTTTCAAGGTTTTTCATTTTCATTCCATCAAAATCAAATAATTTTGCAAAACTTACATCATTTTCTAAAATGTGTGGTATGATGATAATGGCAGCAGTTCTTTGTTGTGAAGTTATTAAATTGGAGGCATAAATGCATGAATGAAAATATGCATTTTACAGGGGAAGTTAAATATTCTGGGTGGTGGCAAATCAAAATAGCAGAAATCTGTCAAAATTAGTAAAAAATTAATTCAAGAAATAATAATAACACAGTTTGATGCTTTTTAATTCCTCCTTTAATACTAAAATGATATTTAAATAAAACCACTTTTTTTGTCTTTAAAATCATCCTTTTATCATCAGAGCAGAATCAATGTAATTTGTAAGAATTCAATTTTTAAAAGGTACATTTCTTTAAGATATTTAAAAATATGATGACATATGGAATATATTTAAACATTAATAAATTGTACTGTACCACTGTACCATCTCAAATTATAGGCTCAAGTGTAAAATAATTAAAGATGTACACTACCAGTCAAAAGTTTTTAATGTTTTTTTTTAAAGAAGTCTCATCTGGCCACCTGTATTTATTTGATCCAAAGTACACCAACAGTACAACAGTAAAATTTTCTAAATATTTTTACTATTTAAAATACCTGTTTTCTATCTGATATATATTTAAAATGTAATTTATTCCTGTGATCAAACCTAAATTTTCAGCATCATTACTCCAGTCCTCAGTGTCACATGATCCTTCAGAAATGATTATAATATGCTGATAATTATTATTATTAAGAAACCTAAAAAAAAATTCTACTCTTTTCAACGCAATAATAATAATAAATGTTTTTTGAGCATCAAATCAGAATATTAGAATGATTCTGAAAAAGAAGCTGAAAATTCAGCTTTGAAACCACAGGAATAAATGATATTTTAAAATATATTCAAAAAGAAAACACGTATTTTAAATAGTAAAAATATTTCTAAATGTTACTGTTTTAGCTGTACTTTGGATCAAATAAATGCAAGCTTGGTGAGCATAAGAGACTTTAAAAACATTAAAAGTCTCACTGTTCCAAAACTTTTGACTGGTAGTGTAGTTTTTACTCTCTTATTAAGTCGAAAGTACAATTTCACAGATTTTAATACTTTTTCAAGGGTAAGTTAAAAATTCTGGGTAGGCGGCTGGGTAGCTCAAAAGAGGGGAAAGTAATTACAGAGAAAATAATAAATTCAGTTTGAAGCTTTTTTTATGATTGCTTCAAAAAATCTTTAAAAATCACCCTACGAGGCAGAATCAATGTGACTTCGATTATCTTCCTGATTTCTATGTATGATGCTGACCATCACAGATGATAGTTTATTGATTATTTGAGATTCTGCACACGACCAAGGCCAAGTGCTGCCATCCGTCATTTGTATGTAGTGTCAGATCTGACCCTGAGCACTCTGACCCACTTACAACACATGTATATCTATCATCAGCAGGCACAACCAGACAGCAAAAACAGGTGACAACACAAAAAAGACAATGGGGGGGTGGGGGATGCAGCTGACAGACCGAACGAATGAAGAGGAAAAGAGAGAGAGAACGATAATAAGACTTCGAGCTGGGAAGACAGATGAGAGAGAGCAAAAGAGTGGGAGAAAGAGAGAGAACGGGGGAATTGTTCCATAACACAATTGCAGGTTCTGAGTTCAAAGATATGAGAAATACTTATTAGTGTCCAAAAATGAGCTTCTAATTGAGCACTTTGTCACAGATGAAACATAAAACCCACAACTAACAGCCTTGGAGAATAGAGACGATAAAATGATATACCACCAACCGTGGAGCAAAAATCCGTTATAGTAGTTTAATTTTAGCAGTGCGGTTCACTGAGAAGTTTCTAGTATTTTCAAGAGACTATGTGAGAGAGTTTAGGGCTGTAATTGAATATCAACTAAAAAGCCTGAAGACATACAGTTGCACTAGAACAAAAATATTTCAGCATTTCTCCTGTCGTATACGCCGTGTGTGCAGCAAGTGTGGGTGTATGCATACACACAGATGTGCTCATTAAAATGTCTATTTGTTTTTCATTGTCTTATAAGCTTTTATGTGCTGATTATTTTGTTTTTGTCCCATTGCCAAGAGTGAACAATGGCAGGCAGATGCACATTTGTAACTAGCAGAACAAAACCATAAGCATTGTATTGCTCTAATAATGCATGCAAAACACACTAATTTGCTGCGAGTAATTATTTGGTCCCAGTTTACATTAGTTTTTTTCTTTTTTTTCAACTTCACAATTATAATCAGAAATAATATGCAGCATAATTTGCACCCCAATTATAAAAAGTGCTATTAACACATAGTATTTAAGCTTACTTTTATTTGCTAAACATGTAAATATTTCTAAATTTTAATGCACATTTTTTTACTTTTTTTTTTTTTTTTAATTTTTAAAGGACAATGCTACAGTACAAAGTTGTTAACTGCAAGTTACCTTACTATATATAGTGACATCTTTATATGTAATTTTACTGTAAAGTCTGTCAAATTTATGGTTTTTGGAAATAAAAGCTATAAATGACCATATAATTTACAGTGAAAAACTGTAAAGTGGCATTCCAAGAAGTCCCTGTGTGACAGATATGGTTATATTTTATTTAAACACTTTTGTTTATTCTTATTTTTGTTTTCAGTCATGTACCATAGGGTGTTTTTTTTTCCATTTTCTGTTATTTAATTCATGCTTGTTGCATTATTTTAGTGTCAGGGGTTTCCCCAATGGTGTTTTGTGTGTATGACCCTGTGCACTTCATGTTTTATGAACAGACCACTTACTAAGAACTCTGTTTCATCATGTGGTTTTCTAGTAACCCACCTGTATTATCATAGTGGTTACTGGTTATCAGTACATTTTGAGATAAACAGGCAATTTAGGCAGTTCGAGTAAGCTGGTATTATCACTACGTCCCTTGATGAAATACCTGAAACACTGTCATCCTATTTTTTACAGTGAATTTTCTGGCTGCCATTTATTTTACTGTAAATTTAACAGGATATTTTTTTAAAGTGCAAGTGCATATTGTAGTAGTTAAGACACTTAATGTAAAGTGTGACCATCAAGCATGCAGCAGACAGAAACTGATTGTCACTTGGATACTTGGTAATTTAACTGATTATATCTCAACCATACCACATCTATTAATTAAAAACATTATTAAAAGCATTATTATCAGCCCAGCTGTCCACTTCCTCATAACAGAGTTGAGATTTTCCTGAGAACATGACACAGTGTAAGTTTTATCATGCGATGAAGCATTACATACAGGTTACTCTGTGTGTAAAAACTAATAAAATGTTTTATGAAGGCGACACAAAGTCTTTAAAAAAGAGGGCGTGAGTACAGAAAGAGTAAAAATGTACAGTTAACAAGTGCAGCGAAAATGAGTCAAATGATTCATATGACTAGATTTATTAAAAAATATGTTGATGCAAAAACAGAACGTAACATTAATAATCTCCAAAGAGCCAAATAGACAATTCAGTCAGTCGTTTCTGGGTATTTCATTTTATAAAGGTGAGTTTTTAAGTACATTTCTTTTAAGATTTTCTAGGTAAAGATAAAGTTTGAGCATTAATAAATAGCACTGCTGCATCTCAATCTACTTATAAATTCAAAATTTTGTTAATTTAATTTACTGTAATTCTCAAATATTTGTAAATAAATCATAAATTTTACTGTATAAAATGGTAACATGGTTCAATAACAAAATAAAATATAAGTGAATAAAGGGAGACCCTTTAATTTTTGTTTACTTTAGTGGAATTTTACATAATTTTAATAAGAGTAAAAAAGATATGTATCATATTTTGATAAAACTTCACAATAAGGTGTGATTTGTTAACATTAGTTAATGTATTAACTAACATGAACAATGAACAGTACATTTATTACACTATTTATTAGTCTTTGTTGAGGTTAGTTAATAATAATACAGTCGTTTGTTGTTTGTACATGTTAGTCCACAGTGCATTAACTAATGTTAACAACTTGTGATTTTAATAATGCATTAGTAAATGCTGAAATTAACATTAAGATTAATAAATGCTGTAGAAGTATTGTTCATTCTTAGTTCATGTTAACTAATGTATTTAACTAATGTTAACTAATGAACCTTATTGTAAAGTGTTACTCACATTTCTATATTTATAGTATGTATATTTGCCTTATTATATAACCAGTTTTAAAGCCATGTTTTTAAAATAGTCATGTAATAAACATGATACAGATACGAAAACAGCTGAAACTTTCTGAACAGTTTATTCGTTAATGTTTGCATTCTTTTCCCCCAAAACATTGTCATGCATGTAGTGAGAGTTTGCGCGTCACTCGGTGGTTTTACCTTCTGAATGCGTCCATCCACGTCCAGGTATATCATCCGATACGCCGAAGACGCGCTGCCCATCTCGGTCCCCTCTCTCTCTCCGTCCGCTGCCCTGGACTACCGGCTTTCGTTCGGTGGCTCCGTGACGGACCTAATATAAAGTTCTGACCGTTTCTTTGAACTGGAACGGATTTAATAACGTAGAGACCGTGTTGCTCATTGCCACTGATCTCTCAACTCATCGCCCCCCCTTCACTCCCACTAGTGCGCGCGCGAGAAGAGAACAAACGCACGCGCTCTCCTTATGATCTCCATAGTAACCGAGCCCTACAAGGACGCGCAAAGATGCAGTGCGTGAAACCAAAAGGGTCATGGCTGTTTTTTAACTCATATTTTTTATTCCAAATATAAAATTAATTGCATATGAATATGCCTGTACGTTACTGGCTCTTTGGAAAAGTGGGGACAGTTTAGTTTTTTTTTTTTTTTTTTTTTTTTTTTTTTTTTTAAATAAAGAATTGACCATGGATTATTCAAAATGGCAAAACAAAACAAATTATGCTATTTCACATTTATCCACATGATTGAGCCAAAGCACAACCAAAACAATGTTCTTCCTCAAGATGCATGCAAGTTTTATTTTTCAACCGATGGGGGACCAACGTTGTTGCTTTAAATGCGTCATGACTTGAGAAACCAAATTTTCCTTGTTCTTCTGACATTAAAGAGGTATAAAAGAGAGAAAAATTGCTCTTTTTGGATCCGAGGTGTGAGGTGACGTCACTCAGGCACAGTGGTTTGCATAAACACTGCCTCCAGAGCAAGGCATTGATGAATAGTCTTCTTCTCACCATAGGCCCCACCACACTGCCATTCAGTCGCTTTTTGATGTCCGTGGGTTCAAGCAACCCCAATGATGCCATATTTAGCCCCTAAAACACGAATTTACCAGGGGAGCCCCGACAAAAAAAAGTGTATTTTATCCCTTGGAATGTAATTTTAACACGGGACCCCCTCGAAATGCGATTGGACTACACTGTAAAAAACTATTTGTTGAGTCAACTTAAAATAATTTGTAACCTGGCTGCCTTAAACTTTTAAGTACAGTCAACTCAAAAAAAAGTTTATTCAACTTGAAATGTTAAATTATACTAAGTGACAACTTAGATATTTGAGTTGAATCAACTTAAAATTTTAAGGCAGCTGGGTTACTTACCCATCTGTTAAGTTTAGCAAACACAAATATCTAAGTTGTTACTTAGTACAACTTAACATTTCAAGTTGACTAAACTTATTTTAGTTGACTGAACTTAAAATTTTAAGGCAGCAGGGTAACAAATTTTTTTAAGCTGACTCAACAAATTGTTTTTTATTTTTTACAGTGTAGTTTATGTAGCAACTGGGCAGGTTTTGTTGTCAAAACCTGACAACCCTGGCTGAATGCGAGTGTAGCGCCGAGTCAAAAACAAATAGAAATTACAATCACTACCCTGGTGAAAAAACCAACATATGCTGGTAGGTATGTTTTGATGCTGGGATGATGGTTAGGTATGTTTTGATGCTGGTTTAAGCTGGTCCTTTGCTGGTTTATGCTGGTCATGTTGCTGGTCGAGGACCAGCATGAACCAGCAAAGGACCAGCATAAACCAGCTAAGGACCAGCTTAAATCAGCATCAAAACATACCTACCAGCATATGCTGTTTTTTTCACCAGGGTACTTGTCAACACTGGATACAGTATACAGATGTGTGTTTGCTTTCTGACACAGTCCATACGCTTGAGTCTGTCGTCAGTTGGACAAATAGAGTTAAAAAATGTTCCCTTTGACGCGTTTGGTTTAAACATTCGTTCTCGTCTTTGTACAGATATCAAAAGGATCCCAGTGTAAGGAACAAGTAGATAGTTTATTTGTAATGGCATCCCAGATCGTGTCTAAGGATTGTTCCGATTATTTTGTTTTGTAAACGAGAATTATTTGTTGAAAGATAAAACGGTACTAGATCTGACTGCAGCTGCATCACAAACTGTAAGTAAATGATTTCATATTGCTTTGTCTGGAAATGAACGTTTTCTTTTTGATTATGTTGCCAAAACACACTCAAATGCAATAGTGAGGTGGTGTTGACACTGTTTTGTATGCAATGACATAAGTCAATCATGACAGTGGCCGATTACTAACAAGCCTTAAAGGACCCGCTGCTTAAAACAGGTTGTTTCAGAAAGAAGGGCAGAATGAGGGCTGAAAATAATAATTTTTCCACATATTTATTTGTTTCTTTCCCTGTTAATCCTCTCCTTTAATGTACAAAAGCCAGTTCCATTTTGTGTTTCAATGAAGAAATACATTTTTAAATGAACTATATCTTCAATGACATCATCCTCCAGAAAGTGATGTCATTTTAGACTGGAACACAACAGCAATTGATTATATATATATATATATATATATTTTTTTTTTTTTTTTTTTCCCTTAACAGATACTGCAGACCAGGAACGACCCTGACGTAATGTGAGAACTGCTGATACAAGTAAAGGCAGAATAATGAATTCATGAAGGTGAGACTGGGTTGTGGGCGGTAAGGTGGCAAAATGAACAGACGGGGTTCAGCACTAGAGTCATTCAGGGGAAGCGTGTGATTCCCTGTGGCAAATCAAGTGAATCATCTGTTATACTGTAATGACCCGAGCAGTGAAACACGCTCATTATACTCAATTATATGCATGTATGAATTCACACACAGTGGAATACTTATCCTTTCAACAGAGAAAGTGTATCTGTTTTGTTCTGAGTGACTGACTGCCACCTGTCTGTGTATGTGCACTGATGATGTGTCACCTGCACATGGGCACTCGAAGCACTTGATGACTCACACCGACCTCTTAAGATGAGACCGCTGTCTGTATAATTTATTATTATCGAGCTCGAGCTCGAGCTCGACTGGTTACTTATTTAAAAGAAACAGGAAAAAAAATCATATTACAGTGCTATCTGCATGGTGCTAAATGAGGTTCTGATAAACATTTGCATTCATCTTGCCATGTATCACTGTATGATTATGAGATCCATCTTTTCACACTGAGGACAACTAAGGGAATCATATGCAACTATTATAGAAGGTTCAAACACTCACTGATGCTCCAGAAGGAAACACGAGCCATTAAGAGCCAGGGGGGGTGAAAACTTTTTGAATTTGAAGATCAGGGTAAATTTCACTGATTTTGTCTTCTGGGAAACATGTAAGTATCTTCTGTAGCTTCTGAAGGGCTGTACTGAATCAAAAAATATATATATGATATTTAGGCAAAATAAGAAAAATGTACACATCTTCATTTTGTTCAAAAGTTTTCACCCCCGGCTCTTAATGCATCGTTTTTTCTTCTGGAGCATCAGTGAGTGTTTGAACCTTCTGTAATAGTTGCATATGGGTCTCTCAGTTGTCCTCAGTGTGAAAAGATGGATCTCAAAATCATACAGTCATTTTTGGAAAGGGTTCAAATACACAAAAATGCTGAAAAACCAAAGAATTTGTGGGACCTGAAGGATTTTTCTGAAGAGCAGCAGGCAGTTTAACTGTTCAGGACAAACAAGAGACTCATGAACAATTATCACTAAACAAACAAACAAACAAAAAAAAAAAAACAGCTGTGGATCATTCAGGTAAAAACACAGTATTAAGAATCAAGGGGATGTAAACTTTTGAAAGGGGTAATTTTTGTAAATTCAACTATTGTTTTCTCTTGCGGACTATATGTAAATGCCTTCTACGTGAAATGTCTTACTCAGGTCAGTTCTGAATGAAAAATACCATGCATTTTGTATGATGCCTCTTATTTTGGCAAAATAATTAACATGTTGCAGATTCCGCAAGGTGAATATACATTTTTGACATTATCATCAACATTAGCACATTATTGTATTTACTAATTGATTTTTCATGAACCTGTGTATAAAATTATATTTTATATAATTTCAAAAAATATTTTTATTAAAGCACACAGCTTGCACAGTCACAAACGAAGGAAAATGTGCTGCCTTTTGTGTCTGCTTTATTCAAAATGTCCTCTTTGTACACACAGCAACATATCACAGCTAATTCCCAAACCTCTATTTGCTCCAGGATTCTGTAAAGGTGCTGATAATAACTTAAAAATGAACACTCCATAGACACATCCCTATACAAAAAAGCAAATAGAAAGAAGGCACAATGTATTTTCTCTCATTACACCAGGGTTCTACCCATAAATTATACAGATACATTCATTTACCTAGATTACATCGTCCTGTAAGGGCAAATGCACACGTGCTACACGTATGATTACATAAGAGGTCCAGCTTCATAAAAACATCTACATGTGCCTCTAGCTCTGCAGAACGACACAGTCCTACAGTAACCTGAACATTCAAATAGACACTTTAAATATTTATAGCTGCAGAGGCAGGTGCGAGTCCTAAACACGTACATACAATTACAGTCAAGTAGACGCTTTGGGTTTGCTCACAGATTTACCATTTTAAACCTGGAAATAGAAACACTTAATACTGCATCCTACAGAGAAAACTAATTATGATTTTGATATATCTTCTATTATTAACACAGAACAGCTTGAATTCTGGTTGTATAGGACTGAATTGTAAATAGTGGTCAGATAAAAACTATTGCTAACCTTCATTCATACTGACTCAAAGCACAATGTTTATTCATTAAGTCACAGGCCAGCAGTGAAAAAATAAATAAATATAAAATTAAATACGAGAAAATAATTTGTCATAATCACCTAGTGGATTCCCTATATACAAACACAGGATAAGAACTGTTAACGTCACCACAGAAAGACAGAAAACAGTCTGAATATAACACATTTTCTCAACTACTAACAGGACTGGCTTTGGTTTATAGAAAGGCAGATGAGAATCATGATATATTATAGATTTAGCATATATACACACACACATAACTAAACTGACAATCGGCTATGCGCTCTATAGGCCTCATTTATGAAACACAAGCAGAACAAATTTCGGTGTAAATCGTTCTTACGTAAAATTGTCGTGTTCAATTCAATGTGACAATTCATGCAAGAATGGATTTCTGAACTATCTACAGGGACATTTGTTCTGCGTGTTTAATGAAGGCGCTGTGCGCCTGGCGGGGATCTAGAAGTAGAAATTATACTGCATTTATTTTAAATTCCCCTTGTTAGCAGCAAAGGGAGGCTACTTTTGGTTGTGCAATTGTGCATTATTTAACTGGAGGGATATTTAGGCTTGATCTCACATTGAGTCATGTTCATTTGTTTGGGTACAACCAAAGGACAAACGCAAGCGGCGCCTGAATCTTCACAATAAATATTCGGTAAGAAAATATTTCCTCAAAGTGGCTTCGCCCTAAATGGATGATTTCTCATCTGAGAAAGAATAAAATGTCTTTGTATAGTCCATTTTCTAAAACAGGTGACTAAGAACAGGTTTTAGTCCAGTCAAGTTTTGGTCCAGGGTAGGAAGTGGTCCGAGATGTGAACATTTATATCCTGTGCCCATCACAGTTTGTCGTGCTCAGTTAGTGCAAAGTAGTTAATGTTCCTTCAGTCTAGAAAGAAGCAGAAAAAAGACTTGTGTTGTCAAAACTGTGTTTTTAAAAGATAGGAAGTCCCCTGACTGTTCTGGCCATTGATTTGTAAGTGTAACTAAAGAACAAGAACAAATCAGCACTCACTCGACAGCAGCTCCTGGCCGGTTCCTGTGAGAGCGAAGCTCCTTCATCACAAGTCTTAGTAAAAGCTGAAGAACATACAAACAATTTTTGTTTTTGTCATAAAACGTGTGAATTCTTGTTTTAAAATGTACACAGTGTTGTCAAACTGTATTCACCGCAAAACCTGCTTCCCTATAAGGAAGTAAAATTAGTTTCTATTCTATGTTCCCATACAATTGATAGTGACCGCTTCTGTCTAGCTCCAAAAAGGCCCAAAAACCAATTATGAGTAAGATATTTATGGTACTTTACTTCTGTTGTATTGACAAAGATGCTCGTTTTCAAATGTTTGTACTTACAGAAAGAAAACTGGCAATATATTAAATGGATAGTTCACCTGAAAATAAAAATTCTGCCATTATTCATTCATCCTCATGTCGTCCCAAACCCGTAAGACCTTCGTTCATCTTCAGAACACAAATAAGATATTTTTGATGAAATCCAAGAGCTTTCTGACCCTGCATAGACAGCAATGCAACGGACATGTCCAAGGCCCAGAAACGCAGTAAGGACATTATTAAAATAGTCCATGTGACATCAGTGATTTAACCGTTATTTTATGAAGCTACGAGAATACTTTTTGTGTGCAAAGAAAACAAAAACAACAACTTTATTCAACAATTTCTTTAAAGTTGTGTGCACAAAAAAATATTCTCGTAGCTTTATAACATTAAGGTTTAACCAATGATGTCACATTTTATTTTATCAATGTTCTTACTACCTTTCTGGGCCTTGAACTTGTCAGTTACATTGCTGTCTATGCAGGGTCAGAAAGCTCTTGGATTTTATCAAAAATATCTTAATTTGTGTTCTGAAGATGAATGAAGGTCTTATGGGTTTGGAACGACATGAGGGTGAGTAATTATTTTTGGGTGAACTATCCCTTTAAAAGAACAAAACAGTCCAAAATAATTACATTTAATAACAATTCCAGAAGTTTTAATAACTGAATGTTCTTCAGGGTTTACACTGTTTATTACCAATAATTGTACTTGACTTCCTTAGTCCTTTGTGATTTGTGGGTTTTTTAAATGAATTTGAACCCACAAAAGATCTCGACATTACTACAAAATTTATGTTCATTATAAAAATTCATTACAAAAATTAGAAATTACACTGCCATCATGCAGTTGAAGTCAAAAATTTACATACACCTTGCAGAATCTGCAAAATGTTAGTTATTTTACCAAAATAAGAGGGATCAGACAAAATGCATTTTATGTTTTTATTTAGTACTGACCTGAATATGATATTTCACATAGAATACGTTTACATATAGTCCACAAGAAAAAATAGTTGAATTTATAAAAATGACCCTGTTCAAAAGTTTACATACACTTGATTCTTAATACTGTGTTACCTGAATGATCCACAGCTGTGTTTTTTTGTTTAGTGATAGTTGTTCATGAGTCCCTTGTTTGTCCTGAACAGTTAAACTGCCTGCTGTTCTTCAGAAAAATCCTTTAGGTCCCACAAATTCTTTAGTTTTTCAGCAATTTTTTGTATTTGAACCCTTTCCAACAATGACTGTATGATTTTGAGTTTCATCTTTTCAAACTGAGGACAACTGAGATACTCATATGCAACTATTACAGAAGGTTCAAATGCTCATTGATGCTTTAGAAAAACGACGCATTAAGAGCTGGGGGGTGAAAACTTTTGAACAGAATGGAGATGTGTACATTTTTTTTAAAAAACAGCGGGCAGTTCAACTGTTCAGGACAAACAAGGGACTCATGAACAACTATCCCTAAACAAATAAACAAACAAACAAACAAAAAAAACAGCTGTGGATCATTCAGGTAACAACACAGTATTAAGAATCAAGCATGAAAACGTTTGAACAAGGTCATTTTTATAAATTCAACTATTATTTTATCTTGTGGACTATATGTAAATGTCTTTTATGTGAAATATCTTATTCAGGTCAGTACTAAATAAACAAATAACATGAATTTTGTATGATCCTTCTTATTTTGGTAAAATAATTAACATTTTGCAGATTCTGCAAGGTGTATGTAAACTTTTGACCTCAACTGTATGTCTAAGTTATGTAACAAATGTTTTTAGCTAATTTAGCTTTTTAAAAGCTTGTTTGTTACAGAATCTTTTTTAAGCCCCCTTGGAATTATGTTGAGGCACAACTCCTGGTTGAGAACCACTTGTCTAGAAGTCTCCTGAAACTATATTCTAACTATATGTGAGAAACAGACCAAAAAATGCAAGTCATTTGAAAATCTAGGATGGAGAATAAGATTTAAGAAAATCAAAAAATAACTCAAATTTCAGTTTCTCAGACTGTATGGCCTCAGAAGACTTGCAATGCACATGGGGCATATGAACTACTGTGACAGTGTTTTTCCAATTCTTTAAAGAGCCTGATTATATGGAAAAAGCTGCCTATAGGTTTTTGAAAAAACATATAAACAGCATTAGGGTTTGTTTGAACTATGCTTTCAAACCTAATGTAGTCATCATCTATTGTAACTCACCAACAGTGCTAAAAAGTCTGCGGTCATGAGCATGTAAAAGACCTGATCCCAGCCTTGTGCTGACAGCAACCCTGCCAACAAAGGTCCCACAGCAGCACCTGCACAAGATGAAAGAGCAAGAGTGACCTCTCTCAGCTCTGCATGAAACAGCGCCACAATGAAACATCAATGAGCGTCTGGAGATACAAGAATTATAACGCTCTTACCAACAGATCCAGTGCCATCTATAATAGCTGTGACTGTAGACAGAGCCCTGGCATTGCCCTTCAAACTCTTGTGTGTGCCCTACAGATAAAAAATAATAATAATAAATCACATAATTCATCAGAGAAAAGCAACAAAACAGCATCTGACGCATGGAAAAACATAAGATTACATAAACACACATTAGACCTGATAAAAGGCAGGCAGACAAACACTCACCAAGTCAGCAGAGACAGCGGTTGTGATGAGAGCGTACGGTCCGTTGACTAAACCACCACACACCAGCAGCATGCCTTTATAGCAAATAACATACAAAACACAGACCGCATAATTACTAAGCATTTTTTTTTCCATAGAATGTAATAACACATTAAAGTTGGCATCAGCTCTCCACTGTTAATCTCATTAATTCTCTCAAAGGAACGGCGTTCAAAAGCTCTTATGTAACACTGAAAGGCAACATTAGAATTGGGTTCTTACCAATAGTGGGACCCAGGCCAAACTGACTCATCATAGAGAAGCCGTAAAGCTATTAAACAAACACACACACAAACCACTGTCAGTGGTGAGAAAAATTGACACAGCAAAGAGGCTTTAAATGCACAAGCTCTCCAGCATTTGATCAACAGAATGACATACTGTGGGTGCAGCCAGTAGAAGCATCACAGCACAAGTGGTGGCCCTCTTTCCCATCTTATCAGAGATCACTCCAGCCAGGATCCCTCCTACACACAAACACACACAGAAACACTTAAGGGTCGTGATTTGTTTGGTTTTTGCATCAGTCCGCACTGCTTTTCTGTAGCTTTTCCATATAAACATGAGGTAGACAAATGTGTTTGTTGTGATTTCTCATCTCTTGTAACATTATAATGTCCTTACTGTCATTTTTGATCAATTTAAGGCATCCTTACTGAATAAAGGCAAAAAAAAAAAAAACTTTGGTAGTGTTGATAACAGTAGATACAGCTGAGGTAAGTTTCCATATACCTTGCAGAATCTGCAAAATGTTAATTATTTTACCAAAATAAGAGGGATCACAAAATGCATGTTATTTTATATTTAGTACTGACCTGAATAAGATTTCCCATAAAAGACATTTACATAGTCTACAAGAGAAAATTAATAGTTGAATTTATAAAAAATACCCTGTTCAAAAGTTTACATACGCTTGATTTTTAATACTGTGTTGTTACCTGAATGATCCACAGCTGTGTTTTTTTGTTTAGTGATAGTTGTTCATGAGTCTCTTGTTTGTCCTGAAAAGGTTAAACTGCCTGCTGTTCTTCAGAAAAATCCTTCAGGTCCCACAGATTCTTTGGTCTTTCGGCATTTTTGTGTATTTGAACCTTTTCCAACAATGATTGTATGATTTTAAGATCCAACTTTTCACACCGAGGACAACTGTGGAACTCATATGCAACTATTACAGAAGGTTCAAACACTCACTGATGCTTCAGAAGGAAACACAATGCATTAAGTGTCAGGAGGTCATTGTTGGAAAGAGTTAAAATACACAAAAATGCTGAAAAACCAAAGAATTTGTGAGACCTGAAGGATTTTTCTGAAGCACAGAAGGCAGTTTAACTGTTCAGGACAAACAAGGGACTCATGAACAACTATCACCAAACAAAAAACAGCTGTGGATCATTCAGGTAACAACACAGTATTAAGAAAAGTATGTAAACTTTTGAACAGGGTAATTTTTATAAATGTAACTATTATTTTCTCGTGATCTATAAGTAAATGTATTTTATGTGAAATATCTTATTCAGGTCAGTACTTAAAAAAAAAAAATACCATGCATTTTGTATGATCCCTCTTATTTTGATAACAAAATTAACATTTTGCAGATTCTGCATGGTGTATGTAAACTTTAGCAGTGAACATAACTGTTTCATGTCTTTTAAATATTTAAGTGATGAAGAAGCATTGATTACTACGAAAATACAAGTCAAGATAAGGATGAACTTCTTAGTAAGGGGTGTTATTAAACATGTCACAAAGAAAGAAAAGAAAGCAACTCTTGAGTGATCACATGTGTATTGAGCATTCAAAAAAAAAAAAAAACAACTGATAGCTGTCCATACCAACAATCCCGCCCACATCAAAAAGAGTTGAAAGGTCTCCAGCTTTCTTGGCATCAAGGTGAGCTGAGAAACAGGAAATACATCTTTATCATTGTGCTATATTAATGAACCAGTTCACTCAAATGGAAATTTGATAAATAATTTATTTACTATATAATTTACTCATCCTCAGGCCATCCAAGATGTAGATGAGTTTGTTTCTTCATCAGAACAGAGTTGGAGAAATGTAGCAATACATCACTTGTTCACCAATGGATCCACTAAAGTGAATGGGTGCCATCAGAATTCAAAGTCCAAACAGAGATAAAAACATCACAATAATCCACAAGTAATCCACCCCACTCCAGTCCGTCAGTTAATGTCTTGTGAAATTAAAAGTTGCATGTTTGTAATAAACAAATCCATCATTAAGGCATTTTAACTTTTATTCATCGCTTTTAGCCAAAAGTACACAACGCTTCCTCCAGTGAAAAAGTCCATCCCCCGCTGTCCTCGGAACAAAATCCACTCACATATTTGTTTAGAATTGTTTTGCACTGTTTTCTCTTGTAAACAGTGTTTGATCAGTGCATATTTCTCTCCTGATTCAGACTAGACAACATTTTCAGAAAGCAAAATTACGGACAATGCTGGAAACAATGGCTTAGTTACAAAAAAAAAAAAAAAAGTAAAAAACATCTTAATGCTAAATTTGTTTCTTTCAAACATGAAGTTTTTGCTTCACAAGACTTTAATTGATGGACTGGAGTGGTGTGAATTACTTGTGTATTATTGTGATGTTTTTATCAGCTGTTTGGACTCTCATTCTGATGGCACCCATTCACTGCAGAGGATCCACTGGTGAGCAAGTGATGTAATACATTTCTCTAAATCTGTTCTGATGAAGAAACAAACTCATCTACATCTTTATTTTTGGGTGAACTATTCATTTAACCACAAAAAAACTGCAAATATATACTTTTAACATATACACACATTCACAATGCTAGCTTGCAATTACATCCTGTATTTATACAGAATAAATTGGTGACACTTTACAATAAGGTGTTATTTGTTAACATTAGTTAATGTTTAAACTAACATGAACAAATAATAAACAACACATTCATTACACTATTTATTACTCTTTGTTAATGTTGATACAAACACAGTCGTTCGTTGTTTGTTCATGTTAGTTGACAGTGCATTAACCAATGTTAACAAACACAACTTGTGATTTTAATAATGCATCAGTAAATGCTGAAATGAACATGAACTTAGATTAATAAATGCTGTGGAAGTATTGTTCTTAGTTCAAGTTAACAAATGTAGTTAACTAATGTTAACTAATGAACCTTATTGTAAAGTGTTACCTATCATTTTAAACAAAATACATCTTGAAAACAAAAAGCATCTAAACACAGGGACATGTTATTAGTTTACAACAACATAAAAAAAAATTTTGTTAAAAAAAAACGGAAATGATGTAAGAGATATTAAATGCTGATGATGTCACCAGGGTATGCATTGTGTCAGTGCGAGTTACCTGCTTTAGTGATGTAGAGGGGGAGCCAGAAGAGGAAGGTATAACTGACCAACTTTGCAAACAGGAGACAAAGAGAGAACTCCACCACTCCCTGCAAACACACAGCAGGAGAAACTTCAGTGACGCTTTAACACACACTGGGTGATGGACAGACGGATGGGCAGCACTCACAGGAATGCGTAAAGCTCCCATGAAGCTGATGGCTGACGGTTCTGCCTCGCTCTTCACCACCACCACCTGCTGCACAGGAACACACACTCCAATGCTCTCCTGTCCCAGCAGAAGCTCTGTGTCCCAGCTCTAACAAGCACAGAAGACAAGATGACAGGACAATGAAATATCGCATGTATTACTTATAAAGGAGTGACAGATAAAAAATATACAGTGAGAGAGTACAGTGGACAAACCTGTGTTTTAGCTCCTGGCTTGTACTGCAAGTACAAGTCTTTATGTCCATTCACACCATTCCAGCTTTTATGACGCTTCTGATAAAAAAAAAAAAAAAAAAAAAAAAAAAAAAATCATGTTATTTGTTTATTGCATATTAATTGTATTTTATTATTATGATAACACAGGACACATAGGTACCATCATTACTCCAGTCTTCAGTGTCACATGATCCTTTCAGAAATCATTCTAATATGCTGATTTATTATCAGTGCTGATAATAAAAACAGTAGTGCTGCTTAATATTTTTTTTTTTATAACCTGTGATACTTTTTTCAGGATTATTTGATGAATACAATGTTAAAGGAGCACTGTAAAAGAGGTAAAAAGAGCATTTATTTAAAATATAAATATTTTATAACAATATACACTACTGTTCAAAGTTTGCATTTTTTCTTTCTTTCTTTCACTGAAAGAAATTAATACTTTAATTCAGCAAGGATGTGTTACAGTGATAAAAAGTGATAGTAAAGACTTATATTGTTAGAAAAAGATTTCTATTTTCTATTTCTATTTTCTGATTTCAACACTGATGATAAATCATCATATTAAAATGATTTCTGAAGGTTCATGTGGCACTAAAGACAAATTCAGCTCTGCAGCGCAGAAATAAAGTATATTAAAATAGAAAACTGTTATTTTATATTGCAACAATATTTCAAATTATTTTTTCTGTATTTTTGATCAAACAAAAGGAACTTTTAATGAGCATAAGAGACTCCTTTTGAAAATATTAAAAATCTTATTGATCCCAAACTTTTGAACAGCAGTGTATATATGAATGTAAATCCAAACATATAGTTATGAACCAAATAGTTACAAACTGAATATAAAGTTAGAATTCTGAATATATAAATGTAAACCTGAATATATAAATCTAAATCCAAACTTTTTATCAATTCTGAATATAACAATATAATTTGGAATAAATAAACCTAAATCTGAACATACACATAAAAATCTAAAAATATAGTTATAAACCCTGAATATCAATTAAAATACATTTTATTAGGCATATTGAAGCTTTTATTTTCCATAACTGACTAAACCAAACATGCTTCATTTCCTGTTTGGTCCTTCATAAAATATGTAAACATCTCTTTAACAACTATTAAATAATAAATAATTAAATTATAATTACAACATGAAGAAAAGGAATATTTTTGCTTTTAAATATGTATTTGTCATTGCCTGAAAAAAAAAAAAAAAAAAGTAGACTAAAAGTGGTGAAAGCTTAATAAAATGTTGACAAGTTACGGAATTAAAAGTTCTCACTTTAAACCTGTTAGAAAACGTTTTGTATCAATGTCTATGTCACTACAAATATATTATATATCAAAATGCTAAATTTTTGCATATATTTCCAATCGCTGCATCTGGTGCTTGTATCAATGACCCAATTCCCTTTTGCTTTGTTCACTCTAGAGGGTCAGACAAAAATACTCTGGCGTAACACCTCCTAAATTGCAATTAATTAATCTCTATGAATATTTAAAGATCCTTTATAAACAAACCAAGAGGTATTAGCGTAAACAATGACAGAGAATCAAGAATTATGCAGCGGCAAGCTGCAAAGTGTTTGAAGTTGCTCTTGAATTTGATTAATTCCTCCTCCACAGTCAAAACGAGGAAAAGAGGCATCAATCTACATTTCCTCCTGCTGTCACCCCCTTCCTCCATCCCTAACGTTTCTGTTACTCCTGATTAGCCACTCCTCCTGAATCAAATCAGTCTGATGAAGCGTTTCAGAAATGTGAACTCTCCCCGTGTTAGAAGAGCACCTCACGCTCTACCGAGACTCGCAGGTGTACGCATCACAGAGCCGTTGTCATAGTGACAGCTGTAGAGCATGAGTGCGTCATGTTATCTAACCAACCTTTCCTCAAACCACTGGGAAAAGACATTAACTTATGTGAAGATCACACAGACACTGTCTGTTTGACTCTCGCTCACTCTTTTAGGTTTTGTTCAGATATACAGGAAAAAAAATATTTTTCTGCATACCTGACTCAAGCTAGTTTTGCTTTATTTTTTTTCACCTGAACAGCAAAAACCAAGTGAAATTTGATATTTACAGGCCCAATACAAACCACCCTGATTGATTTTTTTTAAAGGAGTATTGACAGACCTCTCTAAAAAACAAATCAGATTCATTCGCCTGCAAAGTTACAGAAGAGACTTGTCACTCCTGAGAGATTGGATTTGAAACCCACATTTGTGTACAGTATGAACAATGCCTTAAAGGCATATACTACCATTTAAAAGTTTGGGTTTGGTAAGATTTTTTTTTTTAATGTTTTTGAAAATTACACTTTCGTTCAAAAGTTTTGGATCAGTGGCGGCACCGATAGCCAGTAGTTCGTGTGCTGACATATATAGCGCAACTGTGCTGCCGGTGACCCGAGTTTGATTCCCGTCTTTTTAACTTAAGAAAACTTAACTCTTAGCTTTACCTAAGTTTTGGATCAGTACAATTGTTAATGTTTTTTTTAAAAGACGTTTTTTTATGCTCATCTATTTAATAATAAAAAATTAAAAAAAACAGTTTGTGAAACAATTCTGTGAAATATTATTGCATTTTAAAATAAAAGTTTTCTATTTTAATATACTTTAAAATATAATTTAATTTTAAATTATGATGATTTTGAATTCTAATATGATCATTTATTATCACTGTTGAAAACAGTTGTGGTACTTAATATTTTTTTGGAACCTGTAATACTTTTTTCAGGATTCTTTGATAAATAAAAGGTTAAAAAAAAAAAAAAAAAAAATCAAGGTTTATTCAAAATAGATTTTTTGGTTACAATATACACTACTACTACCTACACTAGTACATTTTTTCTTTCTTTTTTTTTAACAAAATTAATACTTTGATTCACCAAGGATGTGTTAAATGTATAAAAAGTGATAGTAAAGAAAAAAGATTTCTATTTTTAATATTTATATTAATATTAATATTCTTAACTTTTTATTCATCAAAGAATGCTGAAAAAAGTATCACAGATTCCAAAAAAATAATAAGCAGCACAACAGTTTCCAACATTTAGAAAAAAAGTAATAAATCAGCATATTAGAATGATTTCTGAAAGATCCTGTGACACTGGAGACTGAAGACTGGAGTAATGTCTAAGGAAAATTCAGCACTGCGTCAAAGAAATAAATTATATTTTAAAGTATATTAAAATTGGAAACCAATATTAGAAATTGCAATAATATTTCACAAGATTACAGTTTTTTTTCTGTATTTTGCTCAAACAAATGCAGCCTTGATAAGCATAAAAGACTCCATTAAAAATCTTAATGATCCCAAATCTTTTGAACAGCAGTAAAAATACCATAAAATATTAATATTGTGCAATATTTTTACACTTTAAAATAGCTGTTTACTATTTGAATATATTGTAAAACGTAATTTATTCTTTTGATTTAATGCTGAATTTTCAGAATCTTTACTCCAGTCTTCAGTGTCACATGATCCTTCAGAAATTATTCTAATAACCTGTTATCCTGATATTAATTATCATTATTAATAAAAAGAAGGTCAATGTGACTGGAAATGAAGCTACATACAAAGTGGACTAACCTGATTGCTTGGAGCTGAGCTCTGTGTACTGGCGATCTTCAGATCATGAGGGTCTAGAGATACAAAAACATTCGCGTCAAAACCCGCTTGATCAACCACTTTGTCTAGCGCTTTGTGACAATTTTCCACCCAGATATATCTACACCAGTAGATAAGGCAGAGGACATATACACTTACGCTCTATTAGAAAGAGGAAGCAGATGACTCCCATGGCAGCGATGATAACTCCGGGGACGATAAAGGACAGACCCCAGTTAGAGGAGACATAATATCCAGCGATCAAAGAGCCCAGAATGTTGCCCACTGATGTGTGAGAGTTCCACAAACCCATGATGAGGCCTCTCCTGATACCAAACATGTTATGTAACATTTATTGGGGTGGTAATAAAAGATCTGTTATAATTTAGAGTGTGTAAAAAAAAACAATTTGCATCTGAGCAAATAAAAACACTGTGTGCTCATGTTTACAGCTGATTTATCGATTATATTTTATAATGATAGTGAAAGTGTAATACTTCTTACCTGCCCTTGCCAAACCAGTTACCAATGCAAGTCACAACACTGGGCCAACCAGTGGTCTGAACCAAACCATTGGCCACCTACAGACAAAAAAACAAGAATAAGAAAGACTCCTCAATGAAAATATTACAATGATTTCTGAAGGATCATGTGACACTGAAGACTGGAGTAATGATGCTCCAACAATGAACACAAAAAGACAACAATATTTCACAACATTACTGTTTTTACTTTATTTTTGATCAAATGAATGCAGCCTTGATGAACATAAGAGACTGCTTTCGTATGACACCTACCTGAACAAATATATAGAAGCCCAGGCTATGGACGTCATAGATGTATCCCATTCCAAACAGACAGGTGAAAAGGCCACTGGTCAACATGCCCACAGTCAGGTACAGGCGAATTGGCAAACGCTCTCCAATGATTCCACTGAAAATGTTGTATTAAGAACATCAGCAAAAGTAAACAAATTTCATTTTGGTGAGTTACTTCAAACTGTTTCAGTAGGTCTATTATAAAACATCTTCGAAACACAAAGATATTTTTAATAAAACCTAAAAGATTTCTGTTCCTCCACTAAATGTGCATTACACTAAAACTGTTTCATACATATTACATAATTTGAACTGGTTCATTTGAAAGTAGACATTTCACTCTGTATAGATATATTTTTCACGTCTGTAAGACAAGTATACACAGAGTTTCAAAGTTTCAAGCTCAAGTTCACAGAGACTGAGACACACTGTAAAAAACTATTTGTTGAGTCAACTTAAAATAATTTGTAACCTGGCTGCCTTAAAATTTTAAGTTCAGTCAACTCAAAAAAAGTTTATCCAACTTGAAATGTTAAATTATACTAAGTGACAACTTAGATATTTGAGTTGAATCAACTTAAAATTTTAAGGCAGCTGGGTTACTTACCCATCTGTTAAGTTTAGCAAACACAAATATCTAAGTTGTTACTTAGTACATCTTGAAATTTCAAGTTGACTAAACTTATTTTAGTTGACTGAACTTAAAATTTTAAGGCAGCAGGGTTGCACAAATTGTTTTTTATTTTTTACAGTGCAGTAGAAAGCACATCCTGTTTGCTTTCATTATTTTACAAACATGCAATGTTTCATTGTTATTGTGAGTGCACACAAATAAACGTAGAGTCTTGACAGATTCGAAAGATGTTTTACTTTTATCTGCATGAGCAAAAATGACAAGAGTATTTTAAGAGCAAGTGACAGCACCAGCGCCTCCATCTGTCATGGAGGGAGCGCGCTACTATGCAGCTTCCACACTCCACACAGACACTTGAACAGTGCATATTTTTCTAGGTTAATATTAGATTGAGTGGCCATGTAAATTTGCTACTACTTATATCTTTCAGACGGATGTGCTGCCCGATGTACTATATTACCACAAAGACCAGCTGTTAACCATCAGTCCATCACAGAATGCTTGATTAGTCACTTCCTGTGAAATTTTTTTCCTGCAACTAAGCAATTACTACAATTTTAGTCGACCATGCCTCTTCTCGTTGACTAACAGTTAGTCGACTATTAGGGGGCAGCCCTACTGCAGACAACCAGTAGCTAAATGCCGTCATCGCTGTTTTCCATGTTCGTGGAGCAAATATTTTTACACAGTTTTTTAAAATGCCGGGTAGCCGGTGTTTCGTATGTGTTTGGCCAATAAGCGTACACTTACATCACTGTTTTAGACCCTAGTCTGAAGTAGGAGCTAATTTAGTTCCCTTAAAAGGAACACTCCACTTTTTTTGATAATAGGCTCATTTTACAACTCCCCTAGAGTTTTTGAATCGATTCATCTATTCTAAGCTATGCTAAAAGTGCTACCGCCAGACCTGGAGATTGGCTGAATGGATTCGAAAACGGTAAAACTCAACTGTTTAATTCTAGGGGAGTTGGAAATTACCCTATTTTCAAAAAAAGTAGAGTGTTTCTTTAAACAGAGTTCCTAGAACTAAATGCATTCCTAGTTCCTGTTAGGGCTGCACGATTAATCGAATGCGTTTATGAGGCGCGCTTAGTCAGTAAAGCCGGTTCTTTGATTAGTAGTAAAGCTCCATCACGTGCGTTCAGCTGGAGCGGCAATTAATACACAGAGCCGTAAATCACTGACAAGCTATGCCAAATCGTGCTCATAATTGAATGCGATTCATCTGCGATTATGAGCGCGATTTGGTGTAGCTTGTCAGTGATTTACGGCTCTGTGTATTAATTGCCGCTCCAGCTGAACGCACGTGATGGAGCTTTACTACTAATCAAAGTACCGGCTTTACTGACTATGCGCGCCTCATAAACGCATTCGATTAATCCTGCAGCCCTAGTTCCTGTGCAGTGAGAACACGCCAAAAAAGTTTTAGGAACTAAGAAAAAGTTTGTTCCTCTCGTGTGGAAGCCTCTATAGAGGCATCTCTCAGGTTTCATTAAAATATTTTCATTTGTGTTTGGAATGACATTAATGGCTGAGTAAACGATGACAGAATTTTTATTTCTACATTTCTGAAAAAAACATTTCAAGCCATTGTAGTGCAAATGCATGAATATGCAAGTGTTTTATATCTGTTCTTACCTGAGATACATGCCTATGGCATAAGCACACAGGAAAGAGTAATCCATCGCTCCGAGCAACTGCTTATAGTTATTTCTGTCTATAGGGACATAAAAACAGAGATACCAAATATTTAATGAACTGGCTGAAAATGATAGAAGCACATACTGCTATGAATATAATATACTAAAGCATCTGAATCTTACCGAATGGTTTCCAGCTGCAGTCGAGTTCTTGGTGAAGTGCAGGCTGCCGACTGCTGCTATCTGTAGGCGCCTCTGTGACATGAGAGCAGTTCTTATGCAGCTCACTCTATATGAACAAACACACACAACACAACATAAACTCATATCTGACAGCACATACAGTTACATATATAGTTGATACAGGACATGACAGGGATAGTTCACCCAAAAATGAAAATTCTGTCATTATTTACTAACCCTCATGTCATTCAGAACACAAATTAAGATATTTTTGATGAAAGTCCTTACTATCTTTCTGGGCCTTGAACATGTCAGTTGCGTTGCTGTCTACGCAGGGTCAGAAAGCTCTCAGATTTCAATAAAAAATATCTTAATTTATGTTCCAAAGATGAACGAAGGTCTTATGGGTTTGGAACAACAGAAGAGGGAGTAATTAATGACAAGCATTTTCGTTTTATGGTGAACTATCCCTTTAAAGCTGACTAAAGAAAGTTCAACATGGTTAGATGGCTGCATGCCATTCACTCCTGTATTACACTCAGATAAATGAGTTAATATATGACAGAAAAAGGCAAAAAGCACTTCGAGTTCCAGTAAGCACAAGGACAACAGAGCTGATAATAGTTCTGATCACGCCAAGATCAGAGCAATATAGAGTTATCTGTGTGTTATCTCATCCAGAGATGATAAATGATGGGAAACAGAAGAAACTGAATAATTCAGGATCTAACTATACACTACAAAACTATATTAAAAATACTATTTTTTTTCAGAACATGTAATCTTTAACTTTAAAGTTAACAAAAATAACTTACAGTGTGTGTAAAGGAAATGATGAACTTAATTTAAAATGTAAATATTACTTTTTGGCAACTTGTGTATTATTGTGATGTTTTTATCAGCTGTTTGGACTCTACTGCATCTACTGCAGAGGATCCATTGGTAAGCAAGTGATGTAAAGCTACATTTCTCCAAACTCCTCTACCTCCTGAATAGCCAAAGTGTGAGTATTTTTATATTTCCAGGTAAACTATTCCTTTAAAGGGGTTGTTTAACAACAGTGGTTAAGTTACCTTAACAATGCTGATGGGCTTCCTGGACAGATGGAAGCTAGTGTAGAGCAGGAATGTGAGAGCAAACGTGAAGGCCCTGTACCTGCATGAACCAAACACAGCAAAGTTCAATGAGGATAAGGAAATAGGGACATTTAACTTTCCTCTTGTCGTGCTCTGTCGCAGACAGATCAAAAGACAGGCTGTATTCCAAAACAAGCCCAAATATGAATACTGGACATATGCAGCTGGCATTAAACTGCATGAGTGGCTAACAGCATACCCACCCACTGTTCAGTTACGCAAACAGCTTTGCTTAATTATAGCAAATAAATCAGAATTTAACTGGAGCCTGTCTTACTACTGCTTAACGTCATACTATGACGGGCAGAGCAAGTTTTTTATCTATTGGAATCCACTACTATAAAGTGCTGTGAAAAAGTTATTTTATTTTATTTAGTTATATTATTTTGCATTTGCATATTACATAAAGATAATGCAGGTGAATACAAAATGCATGGGAAAAAAAGCTGTCCAAACATACTTGGACAGACTTGTTGCCAGTTATTGCGAAAGCATGATTGCGTTGCTGCACAACCAGTTACTAGGTTTAGGGGGCAATTACTTTTTTACGTAGGGCCAAGCAGGTTTGGACAGATTTTTTCCCTTAATAGATTAAATCAGTATTTTAAAACTGCATTTTGTTTTTACTTGGGTTATCTTTGTGCAATATTAAAATTTGTTTGATGATCTGAATCATTCAAGTGTGACAAATATGCAAAAAAACTGGAAGGGGGTGACAGCTTTTTCACAGCACTGCATTACAGTTTTGCTAGATCAGGTTTAGAAACAGCAGCTGAAGTCTATACTGTCTTTTTTCTTTTGCTCTGTCACACAAAACTACTGCACACACAAAATTTGAAAGTAGTATCTATCTTTTTTATTTTAAAATGTACTCAAACACCATGATGAAAAAGTGGAAAGGCAAAAGATGAATCATCATAAATTTACTGTAAGTGGCCTGTTTATAAAACATACTTGTTTATAGATGGCGCACAAATCACACACACACACACACACACACACACAAAACACCATCAGGGTAACACACACAACATAAAAAAAATGAAACAAACAAAAATAAGAAACAATGCTAACAGCATACTTTAGACAAAACATGTCCTTTTAAAGAGGTCATGAACTGCCTTTATCATTATTTTGTACTGTTCTATGAGGTCCCCTTATAATTAAAGATTTTTACATCAGAAAACATCATAATTTAGAAGTAATAGGCTGTTTTTTGTCTATTTTTTACCCCCCTCATCAGAACACTCTGTTTGATTCGGAGATAAACACCCAATGCTATGATTTTCTAATAGTTGTGCATGTTAGACAGCCTACATTCTTTGTAGATGGACGTTGCTGGTTGCCTAAATACTCAGTACATATCAATCTGTAATAAAAGACAAAGCTATAATAACCACATAATAAAAACAGTCACGCATGTGTGGTGCGACTTTACTGTCAGGTCCAATATATGCAGCACAACGTCTTTTAGTTTCAAACTTCCTGAAAAGCTTGCGCCAAATTGTTCCTTGTTTGTAAACGAATCCGCAGTCAAATGAAGTGAACCAAGGACTAAGTTTTTACTGACACGGTCTGGACCTGTATTAAAAATAAAGTTAATCCACTCTTTCCTAATGTTGGGATCAGAAGGAAGGCTATGCAAAGTGTCTTCTTGTCTTCAAAACCATCTCTATCGTTTGGTTTCAGCGTAGACTGGCGTTCGCCTCTCTTCTATTTTACAGGGTTTTTTTGTTTTGTTTTGTTTTCACAGTGCAATGCACAGCTAGTCTCTTTGGTTTAAAAGAGACTTTTTGTAATTCTTCCTACTAATGCAGCAGGGAAGACGTTATTAGGCTATCATCTATATCATCTTTAATAAGTTTACTTAAAGTACACTGGAATTTAAACACACCTAGTCTAACCAGTGTGTTCTTCTGAAGAAACTCACTGAACCGGATTTTTCACAAACTATTCTGAAGCTGTGTCGATGACGCAGGAATGCAATGGAACGTAAGCTCTGATTAAACGTAGACAGGTGTGTATACATTTACATACATCTATTTCAGCTTCCACGGTCAAATAAATGACTTCTTGGTTTGGTACAGAAAGCATTATCAAAGATTATATTTTATTAAAATACAGTACGCATTTAAGTTCTAATCTATACTATTCTCCAGCACAGATCAACTATATTAATACCATCTTAGCAGACCCAGACATGTCTGAAGATTCTTCCAATTTTGAGGGGGGAAACTGGTGGAGTTTAACAGAATGGATGCTAAATTGTGTTAAACATACAATGTACTGAGCTGAAACCATAGTCAAAACATTTCAGGAACAAATTTGCAAGGGCTGGGCAAGGACGTTCCAAGTTAATTTTTATTTTCACTTATGACTTTTGCTTTTTAACAATTATGAAATCAACATAAAACAATTATTGTGCCACACTGTGTTTCACAATGATGTGGTTCAGTAGTATTTTTACTAGGCTTTGGAAGTGTACAACCTGTCACTGAGTAAGTGTGATCCCACTACTGCCCAAAGTAATTGCGATTGTTTTTTGATTTTCTATAATCAAGCAGTCGTATGAAAGTCTACAAAGTTTTGCGTGTCAAGATGATTGTCAATCCTAAACATACAGCCAAAGAATATTTATAAAAGAAACACACTCACCACTGGTCCCTATTGAAGGATGCCAGGAAGCGGATGCCAGGTGGGACGGGTGCCATGCTTACGTACGTGTGTGTACTAGTGTATTACAGCTGCTTATTAAATCTCAAAGATGTTAGGCAGGGTGCCTGTAGATATGTAGTCACAAGACCCATCTCTGACCAAGAGGTCCTTGTGATTTGATCAGAAAGACACAAGATTCCATTATGAGGAGTCGCATCCGTGGCTTTATGTCCTGAAGAAGCAAAGAAAGAATGAGGGAGTGAAAGGGAGGTGAACAAACAATAGATTTACAGTTCAGTTACAGCACTTTATCAGTCTTTTCTTCTTTTAGGAAATGACAGTCTCATCTGTCAAAGCTCATAAATGACGCGACTTATAACGTGGCTTCTACTGTACAACCAGAAGCAGTGTTTATGAGACGGTCTCACAGCCGTTCAGTCTGAATCTATGGTTAACTACAACAATACCAAGACAATTAGCATTTAATAATATTTAAAAAAGAATCTGAATAAATGTAACGTTACTTCATCACTGTAATTTTGTTCGGTCTCTTCTTGACAGTTGACAGTCCGGCTTTGTATGAAGGTCGTAAGAATACGTTTTTAATCAAATGTGACTGATAACACGCTAAAAGAGCATATGTCAAAGATATACACGCATAAATAAATGATTAAACTGAAAACAGCAGTGTGGTCTTACCGTATGAACCGACTCTCTGCTCAGCGTTGTCTTCAGCAACCGTTTCTGCCGCTTCCTCGTTCAGTCGGGCGGAATAACGACGCCAACACGAACAGCGTGAATGACGAAGCACCAAGACACTGTTTCAACACTGTGACTTCAATATTTCAAAATAAAAGACTCTATTTTGACGCGTAATTATCTATGGTAATTATCCATATAATATAACATTTAAATTAAATGTGTTACGTTAAAAATTAAATAAAGTGAAAGAAAAATTGAATGGGCCCCCGAGACAAGACAGAGCTATAATGAGCCAATGTTACTGAATATACATAAAATATAAAAAAATTATTAACATTTATTACAGAGTGCACAACATATATTAATGTGTATATTATTATTATTATAATTACAACTATAATAATAATTATTATTATTACTACTACCGCTACATGATAGACTCTCAGTATCTGGTGGCTTGTGTGTGCTGACTTCACATTTGTAACGATGACGCTCGCTCTGTTATCGGCTTCTCTACTCAGTAATTTGCGTATCACACAGCTGCAGATGAATGTCATTTTGGGTCTTTATGAATAGTATTATATGGCGTAGAGACTTTGCACAACAGTGTACAAACAAATGTAGTGAAAATTAGCCTACTCAGCAAATCCGTTTACCTGTCAGCGGTGTACAAAGTCAAAGTCTTATGTGACGCTGGACGAGCGGTGAAGCACCGAGACCGACACGAGTAAAAACAGCTGGGAAGAAACTGGAAAAGCGCTTATTCTGGCTTATGCTGGGTGGGTATTTTTGTGATTTTAGCAGTGTTGTAATGAGTCATGTTAGTTTTGGGAGAGAACAGGATTTGCTTCCTGTATTAAACTGCTGGCTGTTATTACTAGTGATGCTCGGATATTTGTAGTCTTTAAGATTCCTGTACAAACGTTCAATTTAATAACCAGAGTTTCCGTCATAATGCACAGCCACTGTAACTGTTGTTATTAGCCACCACTGACGTCAAATTATAATACTTTAACAGTACGTAAAATTAAATTTAAAATAAAATGTATTTATTATGGTTTTACAGGAGGAACCATAAGTGTAGTTTATAGTAATTATGCTTAGTGTGGTCCATTTTTGTAAAGAAAAATCGTTTTGCTGTTTTCTATAAATAGCACACAACCTATATATATAAGATGTCTCTATTGTTTTAAACAAATAAGCTTAAATGTACAGCATACAAGAGGAAATTATAGAAATAAGCTTAAATGTACAACATACATGAGGAAATTATAGAAATTAATTATTTTATTTAGCAAGGATGCTTTAAATTGCTCAAAAGTAATGATAAAGACATTTAAAATGTTACAAAAGATTTCTATTTCTGATAAATGCTGTACTTCTGAACTTTCTATTCATAAAAGAAACCTGAAAAAAAGTCTGCTTAGCTGTTTTCCACATAATAATAATAATAATAATAATAATAATATGTGTTTTTTTTTTTTTTTTTTAGCAGAAAATCAGAATATTCAAATGATTTCTGAAGGATCATGTGACTGGAGTAATGATGCTAAAAATTCAGCTTTAAAATCATTATATATTTAAATAAAAAAACAGTTATTTTAAATAGTAAAAATATTTCTAAATTTTACTGTTTTTCTGTACTTTGGATCAATTAAATGCAGGCTTGGTGAGCAAAATAGACTTCTTTAAAAAACAATAAAAATCACTGTTCAAAAACTTTGGACTGGTAGTGTAGGTGCTTGGCCTTTAGAAAATATTTGTCACCCTGATGGGTTTCAGCTAAATATGAGCTTTTTTATCCTTTTAAATGATGTTTGCTATTTTTCCAACCACCAGTGTCTCAGTACAGTAGTAAACATTGAGTGTTGTTATTATTAACTAAAATTAAAACTCCATAATATGACATTTTTGTTCATTAAACTAAAAATAAAATAACAATTTAGAAAAAAAAAAAAGTGAAAGAACTGCAAAAATTAAAGAAATGTTGTCTTGGCAGTTCAAATAAAAAATATTAAAGTTGAAGTGCTAAAATTAATAAAACTAAAAATGCAGTACAAATAAAATAAAGCTAAATAGAAATCTGTAAAAAAATACCAAAGCAAAATGACTAAAACTAAAACTGAAGATATAAAAATAAAATAAAATTTAAAATACTATTAAATATACTGTAATTTAGTAGTTTTCTAGCAAAAATATGCAAACGCAAAATATGGGACAGCCATTGCCATTAAAATTTTTGGTCACACTTAATTTTAAGGTCCAGTTCTCACTATTAACAAACCATTAACTACGGCTTTTGCTTCAATAAACGCCTAATTTGCTGCTCATTATGGTTATGAAGAATAGGTGCTTTATACTGTAAGTACTAATAAACAGCCAATATGTTAATAATAGGCTTGCTAATAAGTAACTAGTTAATAGTGAGAATTGTTCCCTATACTAAACTGTTACCAAAGTTGTTTTGTTTTGTTTTGTTTGTTTGTTTTTTTTAAAGCCAAAATTACAATTGAATATCAGTTCAATGTATTATTCCAAAGTGATCTCATAAGTTACTTAAAGTTTTTTATTGTTACACAAAATAAAGAGTGTTAAGACATCCAGACCATCATATGTTATATTTATCTTAAATGCAGGATTTTTGCCTCTAATTGTTTTAAAAAAGGCATGGGACACCAAAATGTATATATATATTTGGGATTGTTGCTTATACTCCGTTATGTCCGTTCAGGCGCTGTGATGGTGGAGGACAGGACCATTATGAGGGGACGGGTGACAGTGTACTCAGTGCCCGGCTGTCCTCACTGCATACAGGCCAAGGCTACTCTGAGTACATTAGGTGTGCCTGTGTGTGATGTGGATGTGAACAAACACAGAGAAATAAGAGCACAGCTGAAGGAGCTCACAGGTCGCAGTACCGTACCACAGATATTCTTCAATAACATGTATGTGGGAAACAACGAGGACCTCCAGAAACTGGTGAGATAAGAAACAGTAACTGATCTATCACTATAGTCTAAGCACTGGCTTGATATTTATTTCTGGAAAATCGGATGAGGACAAAAGAGAGTTTTTTGGGTTCTTAGGATCCTGAGCAGCTGGAACGCCTCGTCCTATCAGTAAGACAGGAACCCATGTCGCTGGACGCTCCACCTGTACCTGGAGAAAACAACCTTGACTCTGATGGTGAGATTGATGGAGGTTAGTATGTCATCAACTGTATGCTTGTTGTTTTGAAAAACACATGCTCAGATGTTTTCCTTCGCTACTTCCTCATACTCATGGGCTGAGTGGGTTAGCTGAGTGGCTGTAGGTTTGCTGTATGTTCAAGGAACTGCTATTTTATTTAAGTTAATGGGCTCACTTTTTGTTTTTTTCTGGATTTTTCTGTGCCTGCATGTGAGCCAATCTTTCCATACCACCAGCTGTTTCTTCACAGATATCTGCTGTTGTCAGTTTATAGTCATGAAAGATAACTGAATCAGTCCATCCCTCAGGGCTCTTTTATACAACTGGAAATTGTATGTTATATTTTATTAATGTTTATAACAGAGCCCTGTTTCCTGATTCAGAAGGTGACAAATTCTTTTTATTTGTTTGCTTTGCTTTGTCTCAAACCAGCTGTTTTATTTTTAAGCTCTCATAATTTTTTAGATGTTTTTTTCCCCCATAAAGTCTTTTACTAGTTTGTGGTCAGTAAGATTTTTTTTTTTTACCTGTTTGAAATAAGTTTCTTACGTGCAGAAATACAATAAAACAGCAATAATGTGAAATTTTATTTAAAAAAAAAAAATGCACTGCCGTTTAAAAGTTTGGGATTAGTATGATTTTTAATGTTTTTAAACAAAGTTTCTTTTGTTCACCAAGGCTGCATTTAAATCCAAAAAATAAAAACAGTAATATTGTGAAATATTATTTAAATGTAAAATAACCATTTTTTATGTGAATATATTTTAAAATGTAATTTATTCCTATGATGCAAATCTGAATTTTTATCATCATTACTCCAGTCATTCCTATCTAGAAATAGATTATATTTTAAATGATATTATTATAAACTGGAATAAATGTAACAATGTAAGTCTTTGCTTTCACTTTTTTTTATCAAATTAACACATCCTTGCTGAATAAAAAGATTTAATTTCTTTAAAAAAACGAAAAAATAAAAATTTACTGACCCCAAACTTTTAGATGGTAGTTTGTATTGTTACAAAAGATTTATATTTTAAATAAACACTGTTCTTTTCAACTTTTTATTTGTTAAAGAATCCTAGAAAAAAAAAACAGGTTCCAACAAAATATTAAGCAGCACAACTGTTTTCAACATTGATAATAAATCAGCATATTATAATGATTTCTGAAGAATAATTTGACACTGAAGACTGGAGTAATGATGCTGAAAATTCAGCTTTGCATCACATAAATAGATTATATTTTAAATTATATTAACATAAACTGGAATAAAATTCAAATTGTAATAATATTTCACAATATTACAGTTTTTTCTGTATTTTTGGTCAAATAAATGTAGCCTTGGTGAGCATAAGAGACTTTTTTTAAAAACACTAAAAATCTTACTGATCCCGTAGTTTTGAACGACAGTGTAACAGTTTTCTATTTGAATGTTTTTAAATGTGTTTAGTCTTTGAATTTAATGCAGCCTTTATCAATACAGTATTCATAAATAGTTAAATGAGGAACTTAAATTCTGTCAATTATGCAAAATGTTTTCCAGTGCATTCTACATTTCTAGTCTAATACAGATGAATTTCAATAGTCAGGTTGTACATCTTTAGGAGATTTTAAAGGAGAAGTTCACTTCCAGACCAAAAATTTACAGATAATTTACTCACCCCCTTGTCATCCAAGATGTTCATGTCTTTCTTTCTTCAGCTGTGAAGAAATGATGCTTTTTGAGGAAAACATTTCAGGATTTCTCTCCATATAATGGACTAATATGGTACCCTGAGTTTAAATTTCCAAAATGCAGTTTAAATGCGGCTTCAAAGGGCTCTAAACGAGAAAGAAGGGTCTTACCTAGCAGAACGATCAGTTATTTTCTAAAAAAAATACTACTACTAATAATAAAAATGTATATACTTTTTAACCTCAAATGCTCATCTTATCTAGCTCTGCGATGTGCATGCATACTCTGTTTAATCCGGGTCAATACAGTTAGGGTATTTTAAAGTTGGAGGAAAAATGAGATGGGAGTTTTTCAACCTACCCTAACTGTATTGACCCGGATTACACAGAGTACACATGTGCATGGCAGAGCTAGACAAGACGAACATTTGAGGTTAAAAAGTGTATAAATTTGTTTTTTGTTTTTGTTTTTTTGTAGAAAATGACAGGTTGTTTCGCTAGATAAGACCCTTCTTCTTCGTCTGGGATCGTTTAGAGCCCTTTGAATCTGCATTTAAACTACGTTTTGGAAGTTCAAATTCAGGGCCACCATAGAAGTCCACTATATGGAGAGAAATCCTGAAATGTTTTCCTCAAAAAGCATAATTTCTTTAAAACTGAAAAAGAAATACATGAACATCTCGGATGACAAGGGGGTGAGTGAATTATCTGTAAATTTTTGTTCTGGAAGTGAACTACTCCTTTAAGAGTGGGAGGGTTACGGACATAAAGGAGTTGAAGAAAAGCGAGGTGATTGTCAGGATATACAGGAACAACTTCACTGGCATAAGCTGCTGGACTGACTGGCTGTGCAGAGAAAAGGGTGTGTGCAGCTTCCTTCAGCACTCTCTGTTTCAGCAAGCCAAATAAAACAGATTTTCAAAACACTGAAGGAATTTATATGGGTGTAACATTTATAAGCTCTATTATTATCAAGCCACAAACAGGTTAGTTATGGCTAGGACAGCAAACTAAATCTCTCTCATGACTTACTGTAGAATCTGTAGAGCACTATACTGTTTCAATGGCCTCTCAGTCAATGACTAAACAAGCAGCATTGTAGGAATGCAGACACCTCCTATAAGAAAGTTAAAACTGGGTGAAAACCTAAGGATGGCTTCCAAGGTATAATATTGGCATCTCTAAAAGGATTTTAACTGAAAAAAATTATTCTTGGTAATTAAAAATAAATAAAATAAAATTATATATATAATAGTTGTTAATGATGTTTCTTATGCTCATCAAGGCTGCATTTATTTGATTAAACATACTAAAAAAACTGTAATATTATAAAATATTATTTCAATTTAAAAGAACTGTTTTCTATGTGAATATTTTTTAAAATGTAATTTATTCCTGTGATACAAAGCTGAATTTTCAGCATCATTAATCCAGTCTTCAATGTCAAATGATCCTTCAGAAATCATTCTAATATGCTGATTTATTATCAATGTTGAAAACAGTTGTGCTGCTTAATATTTTGTTGGAACCAGTGATTTTTTTTTTCTAGGATTCTTTAACAAATAAAAAGTTGAAAAGAACAGTGTTTATTTAAAATATAAATCTTTTGTAACAATATAAACTACCATCTAAAAGTTTGGGGTCAGTCAATTTTTATTCTTTCGTTTTTTTGAAAGAAATTAATACTTTTATTCACCTAGGATGTGTTGATAAAAAGTGAAAGCAAAGACTTACATTGTTAGAAAAGATTTCTATTTTGAATAAATGCTGTTCTTTTTAACCGTTTATTCATCAAGAAACCTAAAAAAAAAAAAAAATCACAGTTTCCAAAAAAATATTAAGCACCACAACTGTTTTCAACATTGATAATAACAGTAATTAATCAGCATATTAGAATGATTTTTGAAGAATCACATGACACTAAAAACTGAAGTAATGGCTGATAAAAATTCAGCTTTGTATCACAGGAATAAATTATATTTCAAAATATATGAATATAAAACACCATTATTTTAAACTGTAATAATATTTCACATTATTGTTTTTTTTTCTGTATTTTTGATCAAGTAAATGCAGCCTTTATGATCATATATACGAATTCTTTAAAAAACATAAAAAATTGTACAGATCCCAAACTTTTCAGCGGCAGTGTATATATATAAACCAAAATTAAATGTTTAAACTAAAGTCCTAAAATGACTTAAAGAAATAAAAAATAAATTAAACATATAAACAAAAAAGGGGGAAAAGGACATTAATAATCTTAGTAGACGGTAAAATTCAGAGATGTCTTGCTTGCTTTCTTTCATATAGCATTTTTTAACTTACTTAAACAAATAAAAAAAAGTGAAAACTATATAAAAATGATAAATATATAAATAATACTAAAATAGCACTTGTGACTACAATGTTTTTTTCTTAGCTTATTATAAAGGAAAATTGGACATTTATAATCAGTTGACAGTCTCAAATTTAGACATTTGCTTACTTTCATATATAATTTTTCAGCGGTCAGACACAGCCCTAGTCTATTCTGGTATAGTAATGATGGGTTCCTGCCCACAAAGACATTTTTGTGTTTACTTACTGTGAAAACCAGTGAAAGGTTGATGTATTGAACCGTGTTTGCCATTGGTGTTGGCTCTCATAGATTGCTCTGGCTCCACTCCACTTTCAGGAAGTAGGTGAAATGACCCTGAGTTTAATGGTGAGGAAGCATTTGAAGTCTGTGACTAGCTAAAGGCAGTTTGATGACAGTAGCATCTTATTCAGGCTACTGGAGCATGTTCCCAATGCAGCACTTACCTCTGGAGAAACGGCAGCATGCGGCCTAATGATGGGTGTGTAGTAGCAGGATGCCCGTAGACACTTACGCCATCTGCTGTAGTCTCATCTTTCTCATTGGAAACCCTATCTTTCTGTCCTCACTTCTCTTAAATGTGCTTGTCTAGACTTGTGTTTTCATGCATCTCTATAGCATGAAGCGTGGGGTTACACTCAATGATTCTTTAATCATTTATGAGTTTGGTTCATTTCCAGTCATGTTAAATGTTAACACCTGCTTGTTTGTAAGGCGGCATTGTATTGATGTTCTTCAATCATTCAGAGTTTGTTCTAAACCTCTAATATTACGTATTAAACTGCAGTCAATTAAACCTTTAACATGCAGACACCTTTATTATTTACTATTCTTATAATAAATAATAAATATTATTTATCCAGTATTATGTCATACTCTCACACTTTGAGGCTTAGGTGTGCTGTCTATTTTTAGTTTTTGTAATTAGGGCTTCACAATTATTTAAATTAATAATCAAGATTGCAGTTACAGGTGCGGCAGTGAATTAATCATGACAAGTGTCAATTACAGCGTTCATCTAAGTCTGCACACGTTGCATCAGAATGTAATGCTAAATGTGGAATATATTTTTTTGCAGATGCTGAACATTTTACCATGCCTGGTGCAAAAATGCAATAGGAAATCAGATTTAATGTTCAAAAGTCTGGGGTCAGCAAAATTTGTTAAATGTTTTTGAGAAAGATCTGTTTTGTTCACCAAGGCTGCCTTTGTTTGATAAAAATAATAATACATATAATTACATATAATAATTATGTTGCAGCCTTATGTTAAACTGCTTTAAATTACGTTTTTCCACATCAATCTACACTCCATAAACCATAATGACAAAGAACAAAACAACTTTGCAAATTTATTAGAAATAAAAAACTGAAATTATACCATTGCATAAGTATTCATACCTCAGGAGCATTCATATCGCTTGTAGATGTTACTACACTTCGAATGGAGTTAACCTGTGGCAAATTCATTTGAATGAGTATGATTTAGAAAAGCACACACCTCTGAATAAAAGGTCTAACAGCTGAAAATGCATATCAGAGCAAAAACCAAGCCCTCAGGTTAAAAGAACTGCCTGTAGAGCTCAGAGACAGGATCGTGTCAAGGCACAGATCTAGGAAAGAGTTCAGAAAAAATTCTGCTGCATTGAAGGTTCACAGAAGTATGTAGCCTCTATTATCCGTAATGGAAGAAGTTTGGAACAACTAGGACTCTTTGTGGAGCTGGCCTCCTGGAAAAACTGAGCAATTGATGGAGAAGGGTATTGGTTAGAGTGGTGACCAAGAAGCTGATGGTCACTCTAGTTGAGCTCCATGGTCATATATGGAGATGGGAGAAACTTGCAGAAGGACAAACATCACTGCAATACTCCAGCAATACAGTCTTTATGGCGGTGTAGCCAAACTCAATCCACTCCTTAGTGAAGACACATGAAAACACACTTGAACCTAACAACAGGACAATGACGGTAAGCACACAGCAAGAGTGGCTTATAGACAAATCTGTGAATATCCTTCTGTGGCCCAGCCACAGCCTGGGCTTGAACCCAATCAAACATTTCTGGAGAAACCAGAAAATGTCTGCCAAACCCCATCCAAGCTGACAGAGCTTGAGAGGTGAAGAGGTGAGTAGAACAATGGCAGATAATTGCCAGATGCTGATGTGCAGAGCTTGTTGCATCATACCCAAAAAGACTTGAGGCTGTAAAGGTGCTTCAGCTAAGTACTTAAGTAAGGGTATGAATACTTATGAAATGCACTTATTTCAGTGTTTTATTTTTAATAAATGTACAAAGTTGTCACAAATCTATTTTGTGCTTTGCCATTATGATGTATGGAGTGTTGATTGATGTGGAAATGAGGGTGTGAATACTTTTGTAAGGCACTGTATTATTAGCTACTATTTAAAATAGCTGTTTTCTATTTAAATATATTTTTTAAAATGTAATTTATTCATGTAATGCAAAGCTGAATTTTCATCAGTCATTACTCCTGTCTTCAGTGCCACATGATCCTTCAGAAATTATTATAATATGCTGATTTGCTGCTCAAGAAACATCTATTATTATAATTGGTGTCAGAAACAGTTGTGCTGCATAATATATATATATATTTTTTTTTTGTGGAAACCATTTTTTTCCAAGATTCTTTGATGAATAGAAAGTTCAAAAGAACTGTTTATTTAAAAAATATATTTTTTATTATTATTAAAGTTTAGTCAATTTAATTTGATCATTTTAAGCATCCTTGCTCTATAAAAGTATTATTTTCTTTAAAATCTTTCTGACCTTAAATGTTTTGAACAGTCATGATTTGTCATAGTTGTGTAGCCCTATTTATAAAATATTTTAAGATTGGAATGATAGAATTTTAAAAATATGACAGAATGAAAACGATGACATCTATTTGCTTACTGAATTTCAATTATTCTCTAAATCTATTTGTATACTTTTATTGATTAGACATTCTTGCACATATTTAATAATTTAATCACATGCTGACCGCTGCATTTACACCAAAACCTAAAACCTACCTATAACTTTAATACAATAACTTCTTGGCTGCCTTACAAGTGCTGGCATTTTCTTCAGGACACGCATATCTAGTTATCAGTTACGTAATGGGAAAAAAAAGAAGACCTTTTGTGTTTGATTGTTTCAGTCATTCTTATTCTCATTGTTTGTGCCACTTGCCCAAAGCAGCCTGTGAGCTTTCGGAGGCACTGAGGAATCTGATCCTGAAACTCTACTCTGATCATCTCTCTGAAGATGGCAAGGTAACGCACCATTTCACCTTCTCATCACACACTTCATATCAAAAAGGTGCAAGACCATGTTTAACGGATTCGTCACAGACACAAACGCTACATGCACTCAGACATTTGATGTTTGTGGCAGGCGAATGACCCGAGGAGCGTTACGCCACATTATGTTTTAAATAAGAAAGGTGCGTGTCATTGTGACCGTCTGGGTCTCCACTTTCAGACGGTTGATTACAAGGCCATGTCCCGGAGCCTGTACTTTGAGCGCTACTGTGATCTCGCTGTCCAACTTCAGCGCGTGGAGCTGCTGTCTCTGAGTCGTGAAGAGAAACTGGCTTTCTTTATCAACGTGTACAACGCCCTCGTCATCCACGGGAACCTGCGTCTGGGCTTTCCCAAAAACATATGGCAAAGGTATCGGGTAAGAGAAGTGGAGATTTGGTGGTTAAGAAGTGGAAATGTGAAATGCTATCAGTGCTTCAGTGCATTTGGTCTCTTGTTTTCCAGTTCTTCAACTATGTGAGCTACTTCATTGGTGGTCAGGTATTCACACTGCAGGATATTGAAAATGGAGTGCTTAGAGGAAACCGCAAAGGTGTGGCACAACTCCTGAAGCCCTTTTCCAGGAATGACCCTCGACTGCAGGTATCCCACTTTGGATTCAGTATAACCTCATTCATCTAGATAATATGACAGTTAATTTGTTGAGTGTATATATATATATAAATATAATATATAATATGGCGGTTCGGTATGTACCTCGGTTTTAACGTCACGGTTCAGTATGATTTTGGTACAGCAGGGGGAAAGTCTAAACTTTTTTCTTTTTTTTAAATAAACAGTGGTTTACTGAACAAGTTTCTCTTTCTTTAAATACATTCAGTTATAAGTAAAATTTTCTTAGTGATAAAAATCTACTTCAGCTTATGCTTTAAACTATAGGGAGCCCTTTTACATTATATGGTTAACAATAAAAACTTAAATTTAATTACTATTTATTTTTAAATATAATAATTAACACTTAACTTTAAGAAATATATATATGCAAACATGTAAAGTGCACTTAATGCAGTTTTTAAATTAATTTATAAATTATAAAAATTCTATTTGTTTAAATATATTCAAATACATACATACATTAAATAATTAAGAGTAACAGGTAAAGTACAATATGTACAATATAATGAGTGTTTAGTGTAATATTTCATGAAATGCTCTTCTCTAGACTTCATTTTTCTAGTGAACTAATGAGCTGTGGGCACTGATGACTTGCCTGAGGTAAATGAAACGCCAAAAATTTACAGTACGAATACGTGTACCGTTACACCCTGTTATAAAGTCAGAATTGCGACATATAAACTTGTAATTCTGATTTTTTTTCTCAGAATTGCAAGATATAAACTCGCAATTGTGATTTATAAAGTCAGAATTGTGAGTTTATTTCTTAGAATCTGACTTGCAATTGCGAGTTTGTACATGCAATTCTAGCTTTGTTTCTCAAAATAACTAAAAAATATAAAAAGGTAAATTTCACAATTCTGACTTTATAACTCACAATTGTAATTTTATATCTCACAATTCTGAGAAAAAAATCTTAATTGTAAGTTTGTATCTTGATATTGAGGGAAAAATTCGGAACTGTGAGATAAAACCTTGCATTTACCTTTTTATATTTTTTTATTCAGTGGTGGAAACGATTCAGATTTTAATTCTGATTTGTATTGCCTGTAATTTATAGGAGAAATTTACCTCATTTTTGCAACAGCAACACTTTCAGTGAATTACTTAAAGGAGAAGTCCACTTCCAGAACAAAAATTTACAAATAATTTTTTCACCCCTTTGTCATCCAGGATGTTCATGTCTTTGTCTTCAGTTGTAAAGAAATTATGGTTTTTGAGGAAAACATTTCAGGATTTTTCTCCATATAATGGACTTCATTGGTGCCCCGATTTTGAACTTCCAAAATGTAGCTTAAATGCACCTTGAAAAGGGCTTTCGACGTGATTCTGTAGTACATAGCGTCGTGGACGCACCTCCCAGAACTAGTGTTACACAAGCTTTTGTGCTTAAAAAGTATACAAATTTTTTTCTTCGTTTCGCTAGATAAGACCTTTCTTCCTCTGCTGGGATCATTTAGAGCCCTTTGAAGCTGCATTTAAACTACATTTCGGTAGTTCAAAATCGGGGGACCATTGAAGTCCATTATATGGAGAAAAATCCTGAAATACTTTCCTTAAAAACAGTAATTGGTTTACGACTGAAGACAGAAAGACATGAACATCTTTGATGACAAGGGGGTGAGTAAATTATTTGTAAATTGTTGTTGTGGAAGTGGACTTCTCCTTTAAAGCAGGTTCCAGCTGTATTTGGAAATATTTAAGGCTTTAGATTTAAAAAAATTTAAAACTTTTTTTTTTTTTTTTTTTTTTTTTTTTGTTCTTGACTTGACTTGACTTGACTTGACTTATCCCATTCAGGAGATTATAATACAGTAAATTAAAGTCTAACCCTATTACTTTATGTTGGTTATATACATACACTACACATTTTATAGGGACACATTAAATTGATCAAAAGTGACAGTAAAGACATTTATAATGTTACAAAAAATGAATTTCAAATAAATGCTGTTCTTTTGAACTTTCTAGTCAACAAAGATTCTTGAAATAAAACGTATCACATTTTCCACAAAATTAGTACGTAGCACAACTGTTTTCAACATTGTTTTGAAAAGTAAATCATCATATATGGTAATGATATATATAATGATTTCTGAAGGAACATTTGACTCTGAAGACTGGAGTAATGGTGCTAAAAATACAGCTTTGCATCACAGCAATAAATTACATTTTAAAATATAGCAGGTAGAAAATAGTTATTTAAAAATGTAATAATATTTCACAATATTACAGTTTTTGTTGTAAATTAATGCAATAGTCAAGACTTTTTTTTAAAACATTAAGAAAACTTACCAACTCCAGATTTTTGAATGGTAGTATACTGAGAAACACTGGAGTAAAAGATATCTGAATGTTGTTATCATTAGTAATGTGTGTCTTCATCCATTAGGTGGCACTTCCTGATGTTGAGCCTCTCATTCATTTTGCACTGAACTGTGGTGCAAAGGGCTGCCCTCCAATTAAGACATACACACCACAGGTTATCCAGAGTATTTTCATTTATAATACTATAAATGTCTATACATTCTTTCTGACAGTGTAAAGCATATAGTGTTTTATAGTCAAGTTTCCCTACATGTGTCACATCAGGACATTGATAGTCAGTTGCGAGCTGCAGCAGAAGCGTTCCTGGAGAATGACGACAGCTGCGTGATTGACAGCGTGAGACGAGAAGTGAAGCTCAGCCAGATCTTTAAGTGGTACAAGACAGATTTTGGAGGCACTGATGAGAAGGTATTACATACCGTCACTCTCAATTCACAATTCATTCATATGGAAAATTATGTTGTTGTTTCATTGTAAGTCATAGTTTACCTAGAAATGTACTCGTATTTGTTTTGTTTTTTTTCATCTGTGTAACACTAACAGAGATATTTAGCAGAATTCCCAAGCTGCTCTTTTTCATACAATGCAAGTGATTGGTTCTGTCTTTAAACATGCACTTGCTGAGTTAGTAATGTTTTCTTTTTCAGCTGCTGAACTGGGTGTTTGAGCATATGGGAGCATCACAGAAGAAGAGGAATCTACAGACTCTGCTGTCAGATGGAAAGGTCAAAGTGAGCTATCTGCCCTATGACTGGTCTATAAACAGCACAGACTGAACTAAGCCACATTCTCATGCACACGATTGCTCTTTCACTGACTCATTGTGGGTACTGTGGTTTCTCACATGCAGCAGAGACGAGTGATTTAAAACAGAACTGTACCCTGAAACTATGCATTTCGAACCCTTTACCTTGTTCTTCCACCTCCCAAAGGGCAATGTGATACTGTAGCCTAATATTTCTAATGAAATTTTATACCTAGAACTTTCCAAATTGTATTGCAGTGTTTTGCACTGATTATTATGCAGTTACATGTCTTAAATATTCTCATGCTAGGATGTCTTTAATTCATCTGCATTATTATATGTATTGTACTGTATCTACGTAAATTTTTCAGCAAGTTTTCAGCAACACTATGAAAAGCTAAAAAGAACACATGGAACATAATTTGCACAGATTGAGCTATGGTGCATATTGCTTGTAATATAGATTTTTTCAAAAGACCTCAAGGAAAAAAATTATATTTAATCATTTTTATATATGCACCAATTTAACAATACACAGTAATAAACAGCAATATTTAACTATGTATATTTTTACAAAAACATTTAAATATATGAAAAATTTGCACGGATGCTTCCAGGAATGTTTGGATGATGACAGAAATATATATTAAAGGGGTCCTATTATGCTCTTTTATAAAGTCTTGATTTTGTTTTGGGGGTGTGCTAGAACATGCTTTCATGCTTGGTGGTTCGAAAAACTGATTATTTTTAACATAATTTACATTATTACAATACATTTTTCCCAGCCTGGCAGATAAGGCTCGATTAGTTTCCGGGTTTAATGAAGGCCCGTCTTCTGAAAAACTAAATGTGTTGTGATTGGTTAGCTGTCCCACTGCGTTGCGATTGGCGAACAGCTTAGACGGTGTTTCAGTACTGCCACTCCCCCTGTCAAAGAAGCAAGTTCCGTGTACAACTGTTAGCGCAAGCTAGATTAAAGTAATTCTTACGTTTTTAAATATGGATATTTTTCTTACAAAAACGCATTGATTCGCTAAAGGAGTCCTTTATTAACCCCCCGGAGCCATGTGAGGCACTTTTTATTAGGGATGGATGCATATTATTGGACTTGTTTTGGACAGATGAAGAGAAACACCCGTCTATGCCATTCTAAAGCTTGGGAGTGCCAGGATAAATTTTAATATAACTCTGATTGCATTCGTCTGAAAGAAGGAAGTCATATACACCTAGGATGCATGGAGTGTGAGTAAATAATACGCTACAGAAGTATTGGGTCCTATCGTCTGCCTACGGGATCGCCAGTGCATGATATTATCGTGCTAATGTATTTAATTATTTACATACTTAGTTTCTTTGCCCGAAACCAGCTCCAGCATAAGGCTAAAAGCAGCCTAACATTATCAAAGAACATCATCACTGATCAGCCTAGCCTAGTCGAGTGCAAGTTTATGCATTTAAAAAAAACACTTGCGTTATAAGTAAAGCTACACTGTATGATGAATAAATCTCTTACCACACACTGCATACGTCTGCGGCATTACGACTCCGACGTGGCAACCGGAGTAGTTTGCGGCTTTGGCATGTGTTTCGACCCTCTGTACTGCACACGTCTGTGGCACGTTACAGCTCTGAAGCGGCCACTCTAGTCAATGCTTGTGTTTATACTCGTTAAGGCGGTTCTCTCCGCCCTGCATCGCTAAAGTTAGACTAATGCCCCACCTCGTCCCTACCCTCCAACAATTCGAATTTCTGTGGGGGGGATTTAATTGAATGATATTCTAATGGATGGTGTTGTGACATCATTGCATGCAGAAAACAAACGTTGTAATCCAAAGGAGCAGTTCGTTGTAATTCTTGAAAAGGGATTTTAAAGAAAAACAAAATATCTCCTTTTGGAGTGGACTTTGAGATTTGTAACTTTGTAGACCTTTTTTATTCCCAAAGATACACACCACACACTGACTAAAGTTCAAAAAGTGAAAAAGCATAATAGCACCCCTTTAAAATACATTTTAAATATCTATCTATTCACAGTGTTGTTTTAAAGTATTACAGTGCCTTGCAAAAGTATTCATACCCCTTCATTTTTTCACCTTTTTTTAAGTTACAACCTTATGTTAAACTGCTTTAAATGCCTTTTTTTCCACATCAATTTACACTCCATAGTATAATATACCATAATGACAAAGCACAAAACAGAATTGTGGCAACTTTGCAAATTTATTAGAATTAAGAAACTGAAATAAGTAAATTGCACAAGTATTCATTCCCTTAACATGGTACTTAGTTGAAGCACCTTTACAGACTCGAGTCTTTTTGGGTATGATGCCACAAGTTTTGCACATCTGCATTTGGCAATTATCCTCACTTCTTCACCTCTCAGGCTCTGTCAGCTTGGATGGGGTCTGGCAGACATTTTCAGGTTTCTCCAGAAATGTTTGATTGGGTCACTCAAGGACATTCACAGAGTTGTCTATAAGCCACTCTTGCTGTGTGCTTACCGTCACTGTCCTGTTGGAAGGTGAACCTTCTGCCTAGTCTGAGGTTCTGAATGCTGTGGACTGGGTTTTCATTAAGGCTATCTTGATATTTTAGTGCATTGAGCTTTCCTTCTACTTTGGCGAGTCCCTCAGTCCCTGCCTCCAAAAAAACAGCCCCACAGTATTACTGTTAGGATGATACTGTACAGGTGATGAGCAGTGCTTGGTTTGCTTTTAAGATGATGCTTGGAATTGAGGTTCATCAGACCAGAGAATCTTGTTTCTCACAGTCTGAGAGTTCTTTAGGTGCTTTGTTGCAAATTCAAAGTGTGTTTTCATGTGTCTTCACTGAGGAGAGGATTGAGTATGGCCACACCACCATAAAGACTGAAGTGGTGGAGTATTGCAGTGATGTTTGTCCTTTTGTAAATTTCTTCCATCTGCATATATGATCATGGAGCTCAACTAGAGTGACCATCAGCTTTTTGTTCACTAATATAACCAAGCCCCTTTCTCCATCAATTGCTCAGTTTGGCCAGGAGGTCAGCTCTAGGAAGAGTCCTAGTTGCTCCAAACATCTTTCATTATGGATAATATGCAGCAGAATTTTTTTCTGAACTCTTTCCCAGATCTGTGTCTTGATGCAATCCTCTCTCTGAGCTCTTCAGGCAGTTTTTTTTATTTTTTATTTCAGGGATTGATTTTTGCTCTGATATGAATTTTCAGCTGTGCAGCTGAGCTTTTATTGAGAGGTGTGTGCCTTTCCAAATCATACTCATTCAAATGAATTTGCCATAGATTAACTCCACTCAAAGTGGAGTGTAGATTGATGTGGGGGGAAATAAGTTATTTAAAGCAGTTTAACATACGTTTGCAACACAACAAAATATGAAAATCATGAAAGGGTATGAATACTTTCACAAGGCACTGTAGTTCATTTCCAGAATTAAAATTTCCTGATAATTTACTCACCCACGATGTCATGTTCATGTCTTTCTTTTCTAAGTCAAAAACAAATTAAGGTTTTTGAGGAAAACATTCCAGAATTTTTCTTCATATAGTGGACTTCAGTGGGACCCAATTTGTTCAAGGTTCAAATTGCATTTTCAATACAGCTTCAAAGGGCTTTACATGATCCCAGCCAAGGAATAAGGGTCTTATCTAGTGAAGGTCATTTAAAAAAAATAAATAAATAAAAACAAATACTTTTTACCCACAAATGCTCGTCTTGCACTAGCTCTGCGATCTGCAAATAGCTCTGCGTCTGCAACTTCACACAACACGTAATCGTGTTGGAAACGTCACACACGGTTAGTTCTTTGTCTTGTTTTCTCCTCCAACTTCAAAATCATCCGACATAGTTGCTTTACCTTTTTTGTGAAGTTTGACTTTCTTTGTAAACACTGGGTCGTGCATAATTAAGTAATGCATGAGGTCGAGCTAGTGCAAGACGAGCATTTGTGGTTATAAAGTATATAAATCTTTATTTGTTTATTTATTTATCTATAAATGGCCAATTATTTCGCTAGATAAGACCCTCATTCCTCAGCTGGGATCGTGTAGAGCTCTTTGAAGCTCCATTGAAACTGCAGTTTGGACCTTCAACCTGTTGGCCACCATTGAGACATATGGAGAAAAATCCTAGAATGATTTCCTCAAAAACTTCATTTCTTTTCGACTGGAGAAAGAAAGATATGAACATCTTGGATGACAGGAGTCAGTAAATTATCAGGAATTTTGTATAACTAATCTTTTAAAGAATAGTTCACCAAGAAAAGTCTTAATTGACTTTTAAGCTATATTCAAAGTCTTAAAGGAGAAGTCCACTTCCAGAACAACAGTTCACAAATAATTTATTCACCCCCTTGTCATCCAAGATGTTCATGTCTTTCTGTCTTCAGTCGTGAAGAAATTATGGTTTTTGAGGAAAACATTTCAGGATTTTTCTCCATATAATGAACTTCATTGGTGCCCCGATTTTGAACTTCCAAAATGTAGTTTAAATGCAGCTTCAAAGGGCTCTAAACAATCCCAGCCGAGGAAGAAGGGTCTTATCTAGCGAAACAATCTGTCATTTTTTTCGGAAAATAAATTATTTTATACTTTTTAGGCACAAAAGCTTGTGTAGCACAGGCCCTGGGATGCGCGTTTACTACGCTATGTACTCTTGAATCACGTTGAAAGGTCACACGGAACTACAGACCCAGTGTTTACAAAGTGAACACGCAAAGACTAAGGAAGTGCAAGTAAGTCAAACGCTGTTTACAAACAAAAAGTTGTAGGAGAAAATAAGATGGAGTACACAGACGATGAACATACACGTGATTCGTAGTAGTGATGGGAAGTTCTGGTCATTTTACCGACTTGGACATTTGAGTCTCGTTCAGCAAAATGAACAAATTTTTTTTCAAGTCATTTCGTCCATTTTAGCAAAATATAATTAAAATGTTACGTGTTACTTCCCTAACACATCTACTGCTTACACAAACATTGATCACACTACAAACAAGACAAAACTATAAAAAACAGAAAAGATTAATTCATTGTTTACCTGTGTCACAACACATGTCAGACGAACGAACTTGCACAAGGATGAAGGTGAAATCCACAAATCTTTAATATAATCCACAATGACGATACAGACAGGCAGCAAAACACGTGTGAATAGACGAGACTGGACACAAAGCATAGAATTGAAACAACTTATAAAGGGTGGCTAATGATACACAAACAGGTGAAGCGAGTTAACTAATCAAATATGGGCACAAGAGGGAGAAACCAACATAAACACTCCACAGGGGTGTGATAACCTGGGTCTTTAGTCTATGATTAACTCACCTCACTTCTTATCTGACAAGTTTTCGAGTTTGAGTCGTTCATTCATCACGTGACAGCCCCATAAGATAAACGAACGACTCGAAAAACCCGAAGACTCAAAACAGGTAAACTAATTCCAGCACAGAACCTAATAGGATGTTGTGCATGCGCGACTGAACAAATCACTCCCCGAAAAGACTCGTTCTTCCCGAGTCACATTGAAGATTCGTTCAAAATGAAAGAATCGTTCAAGAACGAACCAATTACTAATTCATAGCATCATGGACGCGCATCCCAGAGCCTGTGCTACACAAGCTTTTGTGCTTAAAAATTATGCAAATTTTTATTTTTCGAAAAAAATGACAGATCGTTTCGCTAGATAAGACCCTGCTTCCTCGGCTGGGATCATTTAGACCCCTTTGAAGCTGCATTTAAACTACATTTTAAAAAAATCCTGAAATGTTTTCCTCAAAAACCATAATTTCTTACAATACAACTAACGACAGAAAGACATGAACATCTTGGATGACAAGGGGGTGAGTAAATTATTTGTAAATTATTGTTCTAGAAGTGGAGTTCTCCTTTAAAAGAGCTATATGATAACTTTGTATGAGGATTAGATTAAAATGAATCACTAGTATTTTTTATTTGCTGTACACTGAGTGCTGTTTACGGTTATAATGTTCACTGTTTTATGTCTAGACTTATTTTTTTCTCAAGAGATCTGAAGTGGAATGCGTAAGACATGAAAGATTTTGAGACGTGGATCAGTTTGTGGATCTTTCATGCTGTTTGTTGAACTGTTGACTCTGACTCTGTCAGAATGATGGATGTCTTCAGCAGGGAAGATCAGAATGACACCAGCCAGTAGCATCCAATATACTTTTTGTAATGCATGATGTGTTATTTGATCAATTATTGAAAGGCGACAGGGCTGACGGAATCTCATAACTGGTTTCTCATAAACACAGCCTGTTTTGTATGAAGCGGCTCTGTGCCTGATTTGATCAAGGGTTAACAAGAATTCCCATAATATTTTTTATAGAAAATTAGATCCATACTGAAACTTTCTGAAAAATGGATTCGGCATCTGTCTCGCTTTAGGCAGAGAAAATCCTCCTGAACTGAGCTGTTTTTTTCTAAGCAAAATGGATGTGGAAAATGTTTTTAATAAATGTCGATTTTACTGTAGGCATGTGATTTAATAGTAATGCATGTGATGCTGTAGAATAGTATTGCAAGGGCTGATGCTATGGGATGAGATGCACGAGTAAAATGAGGATCAGTACCTCCAGTTTCAGCCAGTGCCTTTTCACCTGCATGAAATTGATATAGTCATCTTACTCCACTTGACCGCACATCCCATTGCTTCAGGAAATCAGTTCATTTGAAACTTTCATCTGCAAGCAGAGAGATTGCTGAATCATAGCTCACCCATGAGAAGGTCCCAGAATTACCTCATATTTTTCCTTTTTACTGTAAGGATGGATATCAATGCAATGCAATGAACCTGAACTAAATGTCAAGACTGATTCTTATGCATGGAGATGGTTTATACGATCTGGAGCAATACTGCACTGTCTTAAATAAAAAAAGAAATAAACTACAACAAAGGAATAAAATATGTGCTCGAATTTTTGTTGAAATGAAAAGTATGTGGCAGATTTGTTCTGATGTACTACAGAAAATGTTTAAAGGAAAGAGAACATGCTTTCTACATCTTTATAAAGGCTGTAGGTCCAATGAAGCTGTATTTTGCAGCAAATTCTTCTGTCACTTGGTAAAAGAATCCAAATTTGACAGATGTAACATGGACAGGTTGTGTGCCAGACACATATATTATGCATTGAATTATTGACTGCTAAGAGCATGAAAGCATTGAAATGACATGCAAATGACATGCAAAACTAATTTTGCATGTTTTTTTTTTTTTTTTTTGCCTATGCGGTTTGAGGTGATATTAATTAAATTTAGTTTGTTTGCTTTGTGCAATTTATAATTTTGGGTTGTTACTTATATAATGTACGTTCTGGGTTCTGAAAAAAAAAAAAAACTGTTGAAAATCACTGACCTGTTGCAGTGTGTGTGATATTCAGGAGGAGGCACTGTTGCTTTATGTTGAATTTTACTAAAACAAGGCACCTTTATACTGTATATGAATATATACAGATCTAATATTGATCATTAAAAACGCAAAGTGTTTTTTTTTTTTTTTAAATGAATACATTATGCAACCTTTTTTAACATTTATTTCCATTTATGATATCTATCGGACGTGACCTTTAGAATGATTTGGTATTTGTTTTGTTTCTCTTGTGCTTTCATGACAGTGGCATGAACTCAACAAGTTTGTGTAAAAGCTTATCATGTTCTCCGGATTTGAGATTATCTAATGAAGATGAGATTAAGCAAAAACATCTGACTTGTATAACTGATTCTAGTTTTTATCAATATCAACATTTTTAAGTATGTCTAATATATAAAAATTAAAAGGAATGTTAACTTATTAATTAAAGTAACAACAATTTTAAGGTTTTTATGTTGTAGTTTTAGTTTTTGTACAACTATAATTAATTATTTATTTATTTAATAAATTAATTAATTATTAACTATAATAACCCTGGTCACATGGTCACGGTCATGGTTATAGTTTTATTAGTATATACAAAATTAATTATACATACACACACACACACACACACACATATATATATATATATATATATATATATATATATATATATAGGGCTGGCAAATTATTAATCACTATTAATCGCTTACAAAATAAAAGTAAATACATAAATACATATACTTGTAAATATTTCTTAAATATATACATGAATGTGCTTGTATTTATATATACATAATAATTACACACAGTACACATACATATATTAGGCAAACTCAAACTTTTTTTTTATTTTGTATGCAATTAATCGTGATTAATCGTTTGCTAGCCCTAATATATATATGTATATGTATATGTATATATATATATACATATATATATATATATATATATATATATATAATTATCTGTAATTTTGTAATTTTATTGATAACATTGATAACATATAACATGTAAATTAATTTTGTGATTTAATTATGTGTAATTATGTAATTTTATTTAGGTAGCAACATTTTTTTTTTTTTTTTTTTTTTTTTTTTATGGTGTAGTTTTAGTTTCTGTATAACTATAATTTATTATTATTATTATTTTTTTTTTTTTTCTTTCATTAATTATTAACTATAATAACCCTGGTCACATTTATCTATTTGATTAATGACAGTTTTCTTAATATAATTTTTCTTAATATATTCTTGTAGATTTTTTAATCTTAATTGTAGCATTTTACTATGTTGGTGGTGGTTTTATTATGATGTTTTTAAGTATGTCTATGCAGTTTGATATATATATTTTCTGTTTTTTTTTCTATACAGTTGGGGTGTAACGCTACGCAGATGTCATGGTTCGGTACGATTTCGGTACAACAGAAAAAAAATCTACTATGCTAGGTTTCTTTTCATTTATTTTAAACAGACAGTAGTACAAATTACAGTTTTTTTCCACCTACATGTGAAAATACTAAATATTATATCAAATTAATGTCATATACAGGCTATAAAATCTGCAGTATATATGCATACAAGGAATGAATACTTGAAAAATATTTAATTTAATTAACTGATAGACAAGGGGAAAAAACAGTGTGCACGTAATGTAGCCTATATTTGCTGAGTTTGAGTTCAGTTTTGTGCAAGTGGCAACCCCCCAGTCTCCCTCTTGAAGCCAACATGGAAGTGACTAAAACTGCAATTCATCGACTGGCCGCTAGAGACTGGCTGCAAAAGGGAGTCAATCCCATAGACTCCCCATGTTAAAATGCCCAACTTCACAGCAGAAAAAAATATGTTTACAGCCTGGTTCAAAAAGTGGTTTTGGTCTATATAGCTAATTTCGCCCTTCATGTCAACTCTGAGGGGGGTGAATTTTTTTATAACTCATCCGTTTAATTTATATTAAGCCTTAAAGTTCTGCATAATTTAGGGCGTGGCCACTTAAGTGACAGGTGGATTGCCGCTGCTGTCACCACCGTCGCGCTTGGCGGGTGTAGTTTCACCAACCAGCTCCACCCACGTCCCGCCTATTTACCCATTTTCGATTATCCGGGAGTGACGTGCAGTGACGTGATTCCAAGATGGCGACGGCTGAGTCACGCCCACTAAGAGCTTAAAAATGCTCTTCGGAAACCTACGGGTGACGTCACGGACACTACGTCCATGTTTTTTACAGTCTATGGTTTTGTGACAGAAACGAAACTCAAATGACAGAAAGCGACATTCTCTTTGTTTTTTGTTTAAGGTTATTTTGCTGGTGTGAGGAAAGTTGAAGTAATTGCGCCAGCACACACAAACACAAAACATATCAGTTCCAGTTTTCCAGCATCACTAACTTGACAGTGCAGTTGGTACTTTATCAAAATAAAACACAGTGAACCAAACATCAGCGCACCCGCCTCCCTGTGGCACAGTTAGAACGCGACTTAAGTACAAAGTCTATAATTTACATAATAAATAATAGCTTAGCATTTGGATGCATCGCAAATATGCAAATATTATGGAATACTTTGATTTGTGTCAAATGAGAGAGGTAGGATACAAGAGCACAAAGCTCCATTTCGCAGACAGTTGAGTGCACAAGCCTTTAAAGTAACGTTATCCTTTGTCAGTGAGAGACACGTTCAGAATCAGCACATGGTCACTGTCTAGTGGGCTTTGTTTTCAAGTGCGCAACTCCTGGCATTCGCTGTTCTTCTGCTGGCAGTTATCAAACAGCGTTTCATTACTGCGGGCGTCCCCTTCTGGATCGAAGGTGAGTTGTCTGTATTCGTTGTAAGGCCTCATGCACCGAACCGAGATGCCTGTACCGTGATGGTTCGGTATGAATACATGTATCGTTACACCCCTAATATATATATATATATATATATATATATATTTATATATATATTCAACACTCTCTCTCTCTCTATATATATATATATCCCAAAACACAGTTCAGTGTTTAAATTCTCAATTTTGAATGCCACTATATAATATATTCTGGTCAGCCATCACTGTCAGACATACTCAGTAGTTCATATTAAATTACTGTTACACTGTTACACCATCTTGCAGTCTTAGGTTTGAAGATTATTTGACTTTTTCAGGCTGTTGAGAAGCTTTAACAGCACTGTTGCCTTGGGCATCATTTCTGCTCATGACTGTGAGATTGGCTAATTCCTCAGCCCACCAAACACAGCACTGTTGTTTCTCACGATACGTGTCCAATGGCACTACATAATAACCGCAGCTGATGAGTTCACCTTGCCACATTGCACGCAGGCATGATAAATGAAACCAGAAGATTTAAATGTCTGTTGTTGTCAAATAAGTAGAAGTCTCAGCGATTAATTGTAGATAAATGAAGCCTTTGAAGAATCACATAGGATATTACAAGTAATGTATGTTTTTTTTTTTGTTTGTTTGTTTGTTTGTTTTTTTTTTAGTACAGTGTTTTTGCCGTGCTGAGTTGCTTTATTTTTACCTCTTGTCTTTTCAGTCAAAAACATTACATTCAAAATGTCATTCATCCAAATGCAAAGAGCCTAATGCTGGAAAGTGGATGGACATGAGGCACAGACGTGCACAACAGTTTTGGGTCTTATAGAAACACATTTTCTTCTATCTGCATTCAACAGGAATTCCCCTGGTGAATTTTAATAGGCTTAGCCGTATTTGGGTTAAGAAATGCATTATGTGTCGTGAAGAGTACATCTATCTAAAAGTTTAATATGCCAATATGCTAATTTTGTTTGGTGGAAAAACAAAGATGGTCTTATGTTCTTGGTCTTTGCATTTCCATTTGCATTTAAAGCGCACTGGCTTAATGAAAACAGTTTTGCACAGTAAGTCCATTTTGACTGGGCGGTTATTGTTTTGGTTGCTAATGTAATCTGATTTTCAACAATTTGAGCAAAAGTTCAAAAACATAAAGGTTTTACATGAATGCTGAGGTGAGAGAATCAGCAGCTTGTTGTTGTGCGGTTCTCTGTCTTTTGTTACCAAAGCACCAAGGTCTTTTCTGTGAACTACTGCAGAGATTCTCAGTAATGCTTGATGAAAGTTTGCTGTGCCAACACAGTTTCATGACAATTCGTAATGTTATGTTTTGGCAAACTGAAGGCTAATTCATGTGAATTTGTACAATGTCATTGTTTTTATACAATATGCAGAACAAAATAGTTAATCAAAAAATGAAAATTTGCTGAAAATCATCAGGCCACATAAGATGTAAATGAGTTTGTTTCTTCATCAAAAAGGTTTTGGATCCTCTGCAGTGAATGGGTGCCGTCAGAATGAGAGTCCAAACAGCTGATAAAAACATCACAAAAATCCACAAGTAATCCACACAACTCCAGTCAATTAACATGTTGAGTAGCGAAAAAGTGTGTGTCTGTAAGAACCAAATAATAATCCATAATATCGAATCATTACCAGATTTTGAAGTTGGAGAAGTTTTTCAACATACCCTAGTTGTCTTAAACCAGAATACAAAGAGTTCACGCAGAGCTAGACAGGATGAGCGTTTGAGGTTAAAAAGTATATAAATTGTACATTTAAAAAAAATAATAAAATAACTTATCGTTTCACTAGAAGACCCTTCTTCCTCGGCTGGGATCGTTTAGAGCCCTTTGAAGCTGCATTTAAACTGCATTTTGGAAGTTCAAAATCGGGGCACCATATCAGTTCACTATATGGAGAGAAATCCTGAAATGTTTTTCTCTAAACACATAATTTCTTTACGACTGAAGAAGAAAGACGAACATCTTGGATAATAAGGGGGTGAGTACATTGTCTGTATATTTTTGTTCTGGAAGTGAACTTCTCTTTTACATAATCTGTAATAACACTTCCCACAGTGAAAAGGTTTGTCCTCTGTTGTCCTCTCATATCAAAATCTATTAACATATTTGTTTAGAGGTGTTTTGTTTTCACTTGTTGCCTGGTTTTTTGCATATTTCTCTCCTGATTCAGATGAGTTCAGATGAGTTCAGATGACTTTTTCACTGGAGAAAGCAATTTTATGGATACACTGTAAAAAAGTGTAGTGTAGAGGATTCATATTTTAGCTGGAAGCAATGGTTTGAAGTAGGGAGGTGCGACATTTGTGATCCTGGACCAAAAAACCAGGCTTAAGTCACACGGGTATATTTGTAGCAATAGCCAACAAAACATTGTATGGGTCAAAATTATATATTTTTCTTTTATGCCAAAAATCATTAGGATATTAAGTGAAGATCATATTACATGAAGATATTTTGTAAATTTCCTGCCATAAATATATCTAAACTTAATTTTTGATTAGTAATATGCATTGCTAAGAACTTCATTTGGGCTTCAGTTTTAAAGGCAAATTTCTCAATATTTATTTATTTATTTACGTACTTATTTAGCTCCCTCAGATTGCAGATTATTTAAATTGTTGGATCTTGACCAAATATTGTCCTATCCTAACAAACCATACATCAATGGAGAGCTTATTTATTCAGCTTTAAAAAAATGATCCTTATGTTTTGTGGTCCAGGGTCACATTTATAATTTACAGTAATATCATAATTGTTGTTTTAACATAATGCCAGCTGACATTATGGAGTATGTCACTCACTTTGCAAAAAACAAACAAAAACACATCTTGTGAGTACAAAAGGATTTACAGTAGTCCAAATGCTGTTAAATTAACCCTGCAATTCAAGTTATGAAATAAAAAATATCCATGTATGGGTTTTTGTTTTTTATATTTACAAGATATGATATAGTTAAGCAATATCACACAAGCATAAGTGCCGTTTTCCTGAAAATACATAATCGATACAAATTTTATATAACATAAAAAAAAAACAGTAAGTTAATATTGAGCGAGTTACATTTTAGACACAATATTGTCTTTTTTCAGTTTTGCCAAATAAAAAAATTCTAAACAAAGCTGGAGCAGAAATTGGAGCAGAGAAACGTTCCTGAATGAATCATTCTCTTTGAACGAATCATTTGAATGAATGATTCAAAGAATCACTTATTAAGACAGGGACTTGCTGGTGGTTTTAGTGTCATAATTATTTACCCATGACCAGTCTAATTCAGCAAAGATAAAAATAAAATAAAATTAAGATATCACTTTTTGCCAATATCACACGTTAAAATGTGTTAATTGACATTAAAACGCCGTAATGATGGACTTGTTTCTTACAAACATGCAACTTTTCTCTTTTCAAGATGTTAATTGATTGAAATGGTGTGGATTACTTGTGGATGTTTTTATTAGCTGTTTGGACTCTCATTGACGGCACCCATTCACTGCAGAGGATCCATTGGTGAGCAAGTGATGTAATGCTAAATTTCTCCAAATCTGTTCTGATGAAGAAAATTTTGGGGAGTTTTTTTTGGGGGGAGTTTGGGATCTTGGATAGCCTGAGGATTGAGTACATTTTCAGCAAATTTTCATTTTTGAGGGAATTATTCCTTAAAGCCCCAGTGATATTTTTGTTTAGAGGTAAACCTTCATGCTTCATTTAATAAAAATCTACTTTTGATTCGATTGTGCACAGTAAAACATTCATTCTCCAGTCCCATCAAGATACACATTTACAAAAACCTGTAGCGCTCTCTGATATTATTTCTAAGCCCTGAAACCCAATTTATTGTAATTTGTTGTTTTATTGCACAACTTTTTTCTCCAAAAACCTTGAAGTGTGGAAATATTCAGCTCCAGTGTTACAGCACCTCCACGTGCTCACATATAAAAAATAAATGGCTCTAATGAGGACACAGCTGCCTTACACTTGCCTCTCCTGTGAACAATTAAAATAACCACAATGTTTCTGTGTAAAAACCACACTAGTAAGAGCTCATTATTCAGGTAGGGAAATATGAAAATGAAGAGCATTCCTAAAAAAAAACACGTTTAAATACAAGAGATATTTTTAGAACAAAAGTAGCCTTCAAAACAATATCCAAATGTCTGCACGTCCCAGTGGGTAGTATTATTATGAGAAGTTATCAGGAAGTGAACAAGACATCAAAACAACCTGACCGCATTAAGAGCTTTGAATAACACTGGCCTATGAGGGAGGATGGCACAAAAAAAGCCATTACTCCGACAGAACCATGTGGAACAAACATTAATAGTGACCTAGCTGCAGTGTAGGAAAAAGATGCGGTCTGATGTCTGATGGAGCTTGTTAATCCCAAATTCAAAGTCGTACGTGCAAATCTGACACTTCCTACACCTCAGAAAGCACATAGTTCATTGTGAAGTATGGTGGTGGCAGCCTGCTGCTGAGGGGCCGCTTTTCATCAGAAGGAACTGGACATCTTGTTAAAAAACGAGGGAAATGGATGCTGCAAATACAGAGAAAGACCGCAAGAGAAGCTCTGCTGAAAACCCAAGTTTATAAGGAGACAATGGAGCAAATCAACACTGGAGTAGCTTGAGATAAACTGAGTGTGTCGTACAATGACGAGGGCAATTTTAATGATAAAGTGGAGCACTATTTGAAAGCAGTGCTTGGTGCTGCTCCATAATTCATGTAGTTAGTTACAAATCCAAATATCGTTTTGATGAAGCAGTTAGATGCACTTTGAATTTCTTTTAATACATACAGTATTAATACACCATCAAAATCAGCTGGTGTTTAACAAGCGCAAACACAATTAGGATGTAAATTTGGGTGTCAAATTTAATATGATGACTTCTGGGAATACTTCTTTTAATGACGGCTTAAACAAAACTCTAAATCAGTTTAATGAACCTGCCAATTGAAATGAACCGTCAAAACGAAATTTTCTAAAATGATTGTGACTTGCAGCTCCACGCAGAGAAAATTGGAGTGATTTAGTGTGATGTGCAAACAGTGATGCTGTTGGTCTGAAAAAGTATATTTATGAATATGATCTGTATATGAGTACATTAAATGTATTATGTTTAATGGGATTATTACAGTATGAGATAAAACAACTCCTAAAAAGAGTTCATGGAGATAGAGGTAAAAGTGGCAATGTGTGTAAGATCACAACATTTGCTGAAAATGGTTACTTGCTTTCTTTTCTTTAAAGTTTTCAGATTGAAACTTGTGCTTGTAATTTAGGATCTGCTGTGTTACATTATACAACAATAATTAGTACAGTCAGCATATTGTATATTATGCAAAACATTTATTAACATGAATAACAGATGTGTACATTATGAGTATCAGTAGAAATATTGTGTACATCATGGGCCCTTGTCAGATCATCAGTTTCTAAAACATGATATATGAATTAAGTCTCTGTTCACATCTTTGGTCTCACTATAACTTGGAGAAACACACATAAGTCTTATCAGATAAAAAACACAGTTACATTCTTACCAAAGAAATAAGCAAATGCACAACATATTTGCCTAGCAAATTTACCTCAGATGCCCTAAGGCAAAAAGTATCTAATAAGCATTTCCATTGTTTGTGTATTGTACAGTACCAGTGAAATGTCTGGAATACAGCTTTCTATTTAAAACTTTTTTAAGGTCATGACAAACATAAGTTTAGTCCAGCGCATCTAAATGTTTGACTGGAAGTATCGTTCTAATTGTTCGCACATGTAATCTGAACAGTGTCCTTCACATGGCTGAATATTTATGTTAATGGGCTGTAAACTGAACTTGGTAACACTTTACAATAATTTAACATTAGTTAACTCTATAAATAAGTACTTATTAACCTTAGTGAATGTTAATTTCAGAATTTACTGTTAGATTAAAAACAAGTTGTTTCTGTTAATATTATTTAATGGACCTGAGCTAACATGAACTAACAATAAACACTTGTATTTTTATTAACTAACATTAACCAAAGTTATTTAATATTGTAACACAACTTGCTCAATTTTAATGTTACTTAAAGGGGTCATCGGATGCAAAGTTCACTTTTACATGTTGTTTGAACATTAATGTGTGTTGGCAGTGTATGTACAAATCTACCCTATAATGATACAAATCCATGCAGTGGTTTTTAATCAATCTGTAAAAATAATATTCCCTTTTACAAATCGAGCCATTCTCAGATGCCTGTCGGTGTGGCATCACACCCACAGAGGCCACTCCCATGATAGTTGATTGACATGAGCGTCTTACCTCAGACCCACCTTAAATCAGCTGTAACAGTCCGACCTCCATTGTTTCGATGGGTTGTAAATTGGACAAGAATATCTCAGATTGAGTGATTGAGGTGTTGTGTTGCTGGATGTAATAATGAACATAGTGGTCATCATTTACTCCCGACATCTGAGCCGCTAAAGATGCAGTGGATTAGGTTTGTTTGTGAAGAGAATGTGCCTCCTGATCTACATAAATGCGTCTATGTTCGCGCGAATCATTCGTGATCCAGCTTCACCTACAGCAGAAGTGACTATAAGGGTTTTTTATGAATCTCTGCAATCACCTTTCCTAAACACGCTAAATGTGGCTAAAGTAAACAGGCGCGTCTCTCCACAGAGAGAAGAGAGGGGCGGGGCGAGCAGAGCTCATTTGCATTTAAAGGAACAATCCATCAGAATGAGATGATTTTGGCAAGGTAAAAAGGATGTTGTTTTACACAACCATTGAGAATTTTTAACCAAAGTATATTATAGACTTTCATTAAGACCCTAAAGAATCATATCAACTTGTGGAAAATGGGCATCCGATGACCCCTTTAATGCAGTACTTAATGTCAATTAATGGGATTTTTTTATAAAGTGTTACCCTGAAATTCTTCCTTTTATGAAAAATAGTGATTTTTATATACACACTTTAAGGTTTGAAATCTGTAGTTAAAACCCACAAAAATATAGTTCAGCTCTAACTAGTCTAGTTGCATATACAGATTTAAATATAAGACATTTGTGAAAATGTGTGAAAAGTGACTTACGTTTCTGCCTCACAGAATTATTATAAGTTATGCAGTTTGTTCCAGGTATTTCATATTACACTCGAAAAATATTTTTTCACTTTGTTCAGTTTTAGGTAATTTAATGAAATGGAATGAAATACATTTATATTGGACTACATTAATCACTTTAATCTGCATTTTTAAAATAAAATGTTCATTGATCTGTGATCCATATATTCTTGTAGTTCAGGGGGGTTGAGGGGTGAGCTATCAATAAAATATTTCTGATATAGCCTACTGGGTGACACTATTTTACAGTGATACACCTTAAATGTACTTATTGTAGTAATAACAGTATAAATTATGCATAATTTCATGAAATCAAACCTTATTCCTAACAATAACCCTAGTATGTAGATGCTGTTAATTAATATCACTCAACACTTATGAATAATTGAATTACACATTTCCTACATCAAGGGCATTCACTGTATTATTCACTGTATCAGTGACACCTTAAAATAAAGTATAAAGGCCTGTTCACACCAAGAACGATAACTGTAAATGTAAATGATAATTAGATTATCATTTACATCAACACAATCAACTTCTGTATTTATTATTTATTATAAGCATGCACTGAAGTTTTGTCAACTGTCACTTTAAATGCTCAAGCTCGTTAGCGCAGGATACATTCTGATTGGCTATACATTTTTTCACTACCTGGAAAAAATTATGATTCAAAAATTATAGATTCTTTGTGTTGGTATTGCTATAGTTGTGTTGTGGAATCTGATATTCTTTTATTTTTAGAACAATTTTTTAAAACTATATTGTTATTGTTATAGTTGATGTCTTTGGTGTGAACAGGCCTTTACCATTTATTGATATTGATCAATAGCCAGTGTTTAAGAAGATGAAATGTGGTCTGATTTGTTGCATAACAAAATGATTTTAAGTTTGTATAATAAGACTACAGAAAATTCATTTAAACTTTTTGTTGTTGAGACTTAAAGGAGAAGTCCACTTCCAAAACAAAAATGTACAGATAATGTACTCACCCCCTTGTCATCTAAGATGGTCATGTCTTTCTTTCTTCATTCGTAAAGAAATTCTGTTTTTTGAGGAAAACATTTCAGCATTTTTCTCCATATAATGGACTGATATGATGCCCCGAGTTTGAACTTCCAAAATACAGTTTAAATGCAGCTTCAAATGATCCCAAATGTGGTTGTAAACAATCCCAGCCGAGAAAGAAGGGTCTTATCTAGTGAAACGATCGCTTATTTTCATTTAAAAAATACAATTTAAATACTTTTTAAGCTCAAACGCTCGTCTTGCTTTTCTCTCCCTGAACTCTGTGTATTCTGACTCAAGACAGTTTGATGGTATGTCGAAAAACTCCAATTGTATTTTCTCCCTCAAAAATCATTTTAAAATCATCGCTGCAGAAGTACCGACGCAGTCCTTGCAAAGTGAACATGCAAAGAAGATCAAACACCCTTAACAAAAATGCAGGATGTTTTGAAGTTGAGGGAGAACATGAGACGGGAGTTTTTTGACATACCCTAACTGTCATGAATCAAAAAAAAATACAGTTCAGGCATAGCAAGGTAAGGCAAGCGTTCGACATTAAAAAGTATATAAATAATAAATAAATAAGACCCTTCTTCCTCGGCTGAGATCATTTACAACCGCATTTGGGATCGTTTGGAGCTGCATTTAAACTGCATTTTGGAAGTTCAAACTCAGGGCACCATAGAAGTCCACTATATGGAGAAAAATCCTGAAATTAACATTTTGGATGACAAGGGGGTGAGTACATTATCTGTAAATTTTTGTTCTTGAAAGTGGACTTCTTTAAAGGGATAGTTCACCCAAAAATGAAAATTCTATCATTAAATCTTTCTCTACCAAACACGGAATTTTCCATTATTTGAGACAATATTTCCCCGCCATACAAGGAATTTTTTGTTATTTATGAGATGTTTCCCCATCAAACACGAAATGTTCTGTTATTTATGAGAAGTTTCTCCGCAAAACACAGAATTTTCCATTATTAATGAGATGTTTCCCCGCCAAACATGGAATTTTTCATTATTTATGAGATGTTTCGCCACCAAACACGTAATTTTCCATTATTTACTCCTGACTCCTGAACGGGTCCAGAATTTCCCAATCAAAAACACAGGCGAGAAAGACGTTGTTTACAAGCAAAAGAATGCACACGCCTACATCGTGGTACTCTCGTGAGTACATGTAAACTGGCATAAAAAAGGAGAAATTGTTGAATAAAATCTTTTTTTTTTTTTCTATGAACACAAAAAGTATTCTGATAGCTTCATAACATTACGGTTGAACCACTACAGTCACATGGACTATTTTAATAATGTTCTTACTACCTTTCTGAGCCTTGAACATGTCAGTTGCATCGCTGTCTATGCAGGGTCAGAAAGCTCTCGGATTTCATCAAAAATGTCTTAATTTGTGTTCTGAAGATGAACGAAGGTTTGCACTGACATGAGGGTGAGTAATTAATGACAGAATTTTAATTTTTGGGTGAACTATCCCTTTAATCTAATTGTCTCAACAGCAGCAAAACATTTCATTTATTTGTGTACAATAACTACACAATTTAATTAAGCTCTTTGAGCACTGTATTTTTTTGAGTGTAATAGTTTCAGTTTGCGTGATGTAATCCCTTCATGGGCATTATAGGTAATTCTTGCAATTGATTAACTTCTGAAAAGCCCTTTTAAAATCCTCGTTAAAGATGGTGTAAATCAGTGGATTGATGAGAGAGTTCAGATAGCCCAGCCAAGTCAGAAAGTTGACCATCTCAGAAGAGAGACCGCAGGATTCACAGATGTTAAAAATCACCTCATGGATGAAGAACGGCAGCCAGCAGATGACAAAAGCCCCTAGAATGAGCCCCAGAGTGGTTGCGGCCTTCTTTTCACGCGTGCTGGAGATGCGATATTTCCTGATAGACCGCTCTCTGCGAGACTGAGACGTTGGGCTTGTCACAGTGATGCGCGCTCTGTCGCCTTCAGTAGAGGGTTCAGACACGGATTTCTCTGGCGGACTCAGGGTGTCTGGAGATGTCGGCTCTCTGTCGCTGCACTTGGGAATCATGTGTCCGTTCTTCTCCGACTTGCTGAGGCAGCTGGCTCTCCTGTTGTAAAGAGTCTTGGCTGCTCGGTAGATCTTGTAGTAGAGAATGAGAATAAGTATTAGCGGGATGTAAAAAGCCCCAAAAGTGGAGTAAAGCGCGGAGCCGATGTTCTCATGCTTAATGAAGCACTCTTTATCTTTGTGGCCTCTCAATAGCATCGGCGGCAGAGAGACAACTATCGAGAGGACCCACACCACGGTGATCATGATGGCGGCCTGTTGAGTTGTCCTCTTTCTCGAATACTCCACGGCGTCCGTAATGGCACGGTACCGGTCCACAGCGATGGCCGCTAGGTGCAGAATAGAGCACGTGCAGCAGGTTATGTCCACAATTAACCAGATGTTGCACATGACTTCACCCATGACCCACGTGTCCATCACAATGTAGACAATGCTGAAGGGCATGACTAATATGGCCACCAAAAGGTCGGTCACGGCCAATGAGCAGATGAGATAGTTTGCGGGATGGTGCAGCTTACGTGTGACGATGATGGCTGTAATGACCAAGCAGTTCATGGCCGTCGTCAGTACAGCAAGAAACGAAAGTGTGAGTGAGAGGAAAACCACACTCCATGGGTTTGTGATGAACTTGTCTGTAGATGTTTCGTTTGAATCCATGCCTAGGATAGAATAGGACAAGCAGAATAACTAAGATGGGACAAAATATCTGTTGATGATGAGTTCACATGGGCCGGCTGCACCAGCTGTGAGTATGACACAATGTAGCTTTGTTGTGGTGTAAATGAGTGTGCATTACTAAATATTTGAGCATTAAAAACTAAGCTGTGTATAAACTAAATATTTACAGGTTTATTTCAATTAGTTTATGTAATAACTGATACATTTTAATTCTGACAGGCTTACACTGAAAAGTCTGGGGTTGGTAAGACTTTTTTTATATATTGAAAAAAAACCTCTTATATTCACCAAGGCCGCATTTATTTATTCAATACATACAAAAATTACAATATTGTGAAATTTTATGTTAATTTAAAATAACTGTTTTTTATTTAATGTAATTTGTTTCTGTGATGTAAAGCTGAAATTTTAGCGTCATTACTCCAGTCTTCCAGGTTTCATGATACTTCAGAAATCATTCTAATATGCTGATTTGCTGCTCAAGAAACATTTCTTATTATCATGGTTGAAAACAGTTGTGCCACTTAATATTTTTGAAGAAATGGTGATACTTTTTTCACGATTCTTTGATATACATAATGTTTAATTAAAAAAATTATTTAGAAATCTTTTATGACAAGTCCAGCTGCATTTATACAGGTGCATCTCAATAAATTAGAATGTTGTGGAAAAGTTCATTTATTTCAGTAATTCAACTCAAATTGTGAAACTCATGTATTAAATTCAGTGCACACAGACTGAAGTAGTTTAAGTCTTTGGTTCTTTTAATTGTGATGATTTTGGCTCACATTTAACAAAAACCCACCAATTCACTATCTCAACAAATTAGAATATGGTGACACGCCAATCAGCTAATCAACTCAAAATGCCTGCAAAGATTTCCTGAGCCTTCACAATCATGGGGAGGACTGCTGATCTGACAGTTGTCCAGAAGACAATCATTGACACCCTTCACAAGGAGGGTAAGCCACAAACCTTCATTGCCAAAGAAGCTGGCTGTTCACAGAGTGCTGTATCAAAGCAAGAAAAAATGCACAAGCAACTGAGAGAACCGCAGCCTTGAGAGGCTTGTCAAGCAAAATCGCTTCAAGAATTTGGGTGAACTTCACAAGGAATGGACAGTGGCTGGGGTCAAGGCATCAAGAGCCACCACACACAGACGTGTCAAGGAATTTGGCTACAGTTGTCGTATTTCTCTTGTTAAGCCACTCCTGAACCACAGACCACATCAGAGGTGTCTTACCTGGGCTAAGGAGAAGACGAAATGGACTGTTGCCCAGTGGTCCAAAGTCCTCTTTTCAGATGAGAGCAAGTTTTGTATTTCATTGGAAACCAAGGTCCTAGAGTCTGGATGAGCTGAAGGCCACTGTCAAAGAAACCTGGGCTTCCATACCACCTCAGCAGTGCCACAGACTGATCGAATTGAGGCAGTAATTAAAGCAAAAGGAGCCCCTACCAAGTATTGAGTACATATACAGTAAATTAACATTAGGAAGTATTCTAATTTGTTGAGTTTTTGTGTAGGTGGGTTTTTGTTAAATGTAAGCCAAAATCATCACAATTAAAAGAACCGAAGACTTAAACTACTTCAGTCTGTGTGCAATGAATTTAATACACAAGTTTCACAATTTGAGTTGAATTACTGAAATAAATGAACTTTTCCACGACATTCTAATTTATTGAGATGCACCTGTATAGCACTGTATACAATACAAATAGTTTTAAAGCAGTTTTTGATTAGTTGTTTAGTTCAATAATAGTGTCAACATGACTGCACTTTTGATCAATTTAATGCATCCTTTCTGAATACAATTATTAATTTCTTTCAAATTAAATCTTACTCCAATATTTTAAACAGTAGTGTGTAAGGTGACTGAAATGTACTGATGTACAAAGACTAAAATCTGCTTCACACACCTTATTTTATAAATCAAATGTAATGATGAGCAGAAGACGCTTTCTTTAAACTGTATTTGCTCAGCATGCAACCACAAACAAATGACTTTTAATGACTCACCAGTCCTAAGTTATCAGTTTGAATCATTCGAACAAACATCTGACTCACTTATCAAACCACCAAGTCATCGTACATTTAATTTTTTTTCCAAATAGAAATCAAGTGAAAACTATTAGAGTGCTATATGAGTCATATAACAAGAAACAACAAGAAATCTAATAGCCTTCAAGGGCATTAAAATAATATGGACATTTCTTGAGTGTGGCCTCTTGTGCTCAGTTTGTTTCACTGGGGAACACTTCCGAGTTCACCTGGTTTACTCTATTGAAATATCACGTAGGGATTTTCACTGTTCATACCTGCAGAAGTGCTGCTTATTCATCTGACAGCTTCCGTCTGTGTGCATTAATCGAGCTGCGCGTCATCACAGCATTGTGTTCAGAGATCTTGACCGCGGTGGTCCATGTCATCATTTGCCACACATCATCTGAGAGGGATGAAGATCAAAAAGAATATTAATGTCAAAGGGAAGTTTGTCAGATATTGTCTCTGCAGAGCACGGGAGGGAAGATGCTGCTAAGACCATTGATAAAAGAGGAAAATAATTTTCTCTAAAGCGCATCTAAATCGATCTCTTTAAAGGGAAACTGGGCCAGAGAAAGCCACACAGACCAGACAAAAGAGCTCACAGGATGCTTTCTTATCAGTACAGCCATGAATTTGACTAACTTGCTGATTTTCATTACATCAGTTATCAGGTGTTTATGCTGTTTATGTTAACCCTTTAACTGTCACTCCCATTTTTGAACACAAACATAAAAATGCACTATCCAGACTTAAATTTTTACCATTCATGAATGAAAACATTTTGTGATATGATTTGATGAATTTAATGTCTGAATTTAAAATGCCTTTCAAAGGATGAATTTTGAGATTTTAAGTTTTGCAACCATATATAATTTCTTATGATTTCTAAATTGTGATAGGGAAAAAGGCAACAAAGAAAGCCTTTTGTGACAAAGGTCAGAACTCATGTTATGGTGTCGATTTTTTAAGTTGCACTCTTGACATATATTAATCTATTGCTTTTCCTACATAATTTGTAACACAAAAATACGGTAAAATATCTATTTAGGAGTCTTAGACCTTAGATTTATAGTTTGGCATGATTAGATTAAGATTTATTTGTAATATGGTGAAGTAAACTTAGGCATCCCACAGAGGGGACGGCGACAGTTAAAAGGTTAAAGGGGCGCTATTATGCTTTTTCACTTCTTGAATTTTAGTCAGTATGTGGTGTGTATCTTTGGGCATAAAAAGTAACAAATCTCAAAGTCCACTCCAAAGGGAGATATTTCGTTTTTAAAAAATCTCTTTTCAAGAACTACAGCGAACGCTCTTTTGGATTACAGCAGGGGCGCCCAACCCTGTTCCTGGAGATCGACTTTCCTGCAGAGTTTAGTACTAACCCTAATCAAACCCACCTGTCTGTAATTATCAAGCACTCCTTGAGATCCTAATCAGCAGGTTCAGGTGTGTTTGTTCAGGGTTGGAGCTGAACTAAGCAGGAAAGTCGATCTCCAGGACCAGGGTTGAGCACCCCTGGGTTACAGCGTTTGTTTTCCGCATGCAATGATGTCACAACGCGGTCCATTAGAATATCATTAAATAAAATCCCGCCCACGGAAATTCGAATTGTTGGGGGGTGTAGGGATGAGGTGGGGGATTAGCCAAACTTTAGCAATGCAGCACAGAGAGCCGCTTCAACGAACTGCAGTGCCAGGCTGGAAGAAAGGTATTGTAATGATGTAAATTATGTGAAAAATAATGCATTTTTCAAACCACCAAGCATGAGAGCATGTTCTAGTACACCTCCAAAACAAAATCAAGACAAAAGGAGCATAATAGGACCCCTTTAATAGATTTGATCAAAAATACAGTAAAAACATATGTAATGTGTGAAATATTATTACAATTTAAAACAACTGTTTTGTATTTGAATATATTTTAAAATGTAATGTATTTCTGTGATCCAAAGCTGAATTTTCAGCATCATTACTCCAGTCTTCAGTGTCACATGATCCTTCAGAAATCATTGTAATATGCAGAATTAGATGCTCAAGAAACACGTATTATTATCTAAGTTGACAACAAACGTGCTGCTTATTATTTTTGTTCAAACTGCTATTTTTTGATGATTATTTGATGAATTGTTTAATGCACACACATGCACATTGTATATCTATGCAATGAGCTTAAAAGTGTGAGAGTGAGTAATAAAAAAGGTTGTACTGAAGCACATTTCATTACATGCTCACAGTGTGACTGTGTATTAGTGCGGGCTGTGAGAATATGGTTGTCATAGAGACTCATGGGGACAGGCTTTCTGAGGAAAAGGCCAGAGCTATACAACAAAAATTGATTTTAAACACTCTGCAAGCTCTTTCTCTGCCAGCACGATGATGTTAGTATATTAGTCAGGGGGTTTTCGATGTAAGGTCAGAACTGACAGATTAAAGCTAAAATCATGAAATTTGGCTCTACGTGGGAAGAATTATTTCCCTGTCTGACAGATTTAAGATTTAATAACTGTTTTAGGTTGTGCAGTTTTGAAGTGACTGGAGCAATGGCGGCATATATATTTTTTAATCACTCCGCTTGCTGTATTTCTCACAGCGAGTGTCATGGTGGATGCCCAAATCCACTCTAATTTTAATACTGTTTTTGTCACAGAATGTAGATTTAAGAGTTTTTAGGCGAGAATGTACTTGTTTAGACTTCAAATATGTGGTTTGTTAATAAAGATAACGTCTATTTGAAAATGTGCTTCATTTTTCGGAGATGTGAGCTCTAGGGTGTCAGCAGCTGTTCAGCGCTCATGTACTCGCCGAGAGCAGCCTTATCAAATCACCCTTATCAGAGATATTGATTTCCTCAGTGGATATTAAAACTAATGTTTTATTTTGGATATGAGAATGAACTGAAGAATAAATGCTGTATCAGATGCAAGCAATCACGATCGCTCAGTCCATCTCTCTTTCATAATACTCTACTGTACATAATACAGTGAGCTTTTAATACAATAAGCTTTTAATAATGCAACTTAACTTTCCTTCGTTACTAGTTCTAAAGTGATGTCAAATTAGTAAAGGAGGTTTGGGCTCAGCTGTTAAACTGTCAAACTGAGATTTTAATCAGTGGTGGAAGGAAGTAGTTCTAGTAGTTAAAGACACTCCATTGTTGTTCCTTATGTAGTTACACACTAATATAGTTTGTATAAGTACAATATCACATACATCACATTTTGTGTTGACAAAGATGCAACGCATGCAGTAGAACAGGAAAAACACGCAAGACGGGAGTAAGAATCTTTAAACAAGACCGCCACGTTTTATTATGCCGTTTCATCCATGAGATGCTGCAAGAGACACGAGTGCAACAGTCAAACGGGTCCATGTTTACATAGAGGAAAACAATGAAAAAGCAGTGCAATCTAATAATAAAACTGTAAAGAACAACTACTGTATGCCTGATATTTCATGTTTGCATCATGATGACAGGCTGAAAGCTGCTGTTCAATGTGTTTAACATTTACATTATGTTGACAACTTCATGTGTGGTGCATTTGAATAGAAATTTTGTTTAACTAAAAGGTCAATATTGAGTTACGCTGTTACATTTACAATTTCTAATTAAAAATCATAAAAAATCAAGATTTAATTTTTTATTTCATATCGCCCAGCCCTACTGCACTAGCCAAATACAATTTCTAATTAAAAATAAATAAAAATAATAATTTCATGTCATTACATTGTATGGAGCATAAGAACAAAATTGAAAAATAACATTTTTGAAAAATGATATTTTATTATATATGTTATGCTACGGCCTCTGTAGAGGACACCAGGACTTTAAAAAGTCATATTTAAAAAAAAAAAAAAAAAGACATTAATAGACATAAACAGTGGGATTCTTGTTTTAATCACAAATCAAATTGTATTTGTTATACTAATACTTTATACTAATAATTATAATATATAATTTTTATATAAAGATGATTCTATTGAACATATAGAATATACCATTATTCTTGCAAAATGTGTGTAAAATGGTCATGAACAGGTTTCCCCATTATAAACAATGTATCTATAAACTGTATCTAATTTCCATAATAATGTGTTTTTGGGGCAACATATTATGTAAAAATAAAAGTAATAATTGGCAAGATTTTCATAATAATATGTAATATTTTATAGCAATATTGAAATATAATTTTTTTTGCCTATTCACTTGTTGTGTCTCCCAAAATTTGTAATAAACATGCTTTACGTCCCAGTGTCCTCTACAGTGGACATGTAGGAAACTTATGTCCTGTTTCGTAACAAAAAGTCATATTTTGATTTGAAACCCCACAACATTTTCCTGAGATGTTGTTTTATGACAAACAATTAGAAAATTAGTCAGATTTAAATGAGAATTACAAAATATGATCATATTTCCATAAGGGTGTTAAATTTGATTAGTAAATTAATGTCAGACATTTTTAAAGGCCAAGAAGAGGTAGTGCTCATGGTGAAACTTCGAAACATTTGGTATCTCTGAAAAGCCCTGAATGTGCTCTGTACAGGACATCCAGATTTAAAACTGTGACATGTAAGGTCTCAGAGAAATCTCTAAAAATTAATGTCCTCTACACTGGACAAAACTCCATAGCTGGTAGTCAGGAGGCTATACAGTCAAACCAAAATGTATTCAAGACACCTTCAAAATTTCTCACATTATCACAGTTTATTTGATATAGTTTAGAAAATGATAATAAAATACAAGAACTCAAGAGTTCAGCTGTGTCAGAACAAATTTATCAGTTAGCTAATATCTTCTTTGAGAATCTGTCACACAGGAAAATATAGTATAATATAATAACAAATAAATGAATTCCAATATATCTATTAAAGCTGCAGACATCAGGCTCTCAACAAAAAAGATTTTGTTGATTCTGCAGCTAATGGGGTTATTTAACTAAATGACACACTGCCACATTGTTAAATTGTTTATATTGATTAGACGACACTCTTCACTGATGAGAAAACTTTTCTTTAAAGGTCTTGTCTTGAAAGATCTCATGGCATCACCAGGCAAGCATAGTGTACTGTTTCACTCTATCACATGCATGGTATTTCCTGCTAAATCATTTGCACATATCATAGGTCTCATCTAATCAGTATCCTGATGTCATTTTCCTGCAGCTCCAGAGTCATTATTTCCATGATATTTACGCCATTGGATGAATGGGAACGTTAATGGATAGCTCTCTCCAGCTATTTTAGTGGCAGATGCTATTAGAGGGATAGACATGCTCATGCTAAACTGCATTTTATTTGACAAAATGCCTCCCAAATGCAAAATGAGTGATTCATATTTTTGACTTTCTCAAAATAACTGCAAAACCCAAATGTGCATATGAACTCTAGCATCTTTACTATACAGATGACCTCAAGACAAAAATCCTGCTGATGGTAACAAAAGCTAAAATGTACATCTTTGATACATTTACCCCTGAATGGTACATATTAGTACCTTTATTTATATGCTAAAGCTTTATTTTGAGGTCTTCCAATATATATTCTCCTGACTATACAGTAAGTAACCTTGCAAGTACACTAATCTAACAGTCTGCTGCTACCATAATGAGAGTTACTTAATTTGGTATTTGGTACCATTGTGAGAAATTACTTAATTCCAACAGTCTTCTTGCATTTTTACCTCATATATGTAAATCTCTGCTTCAGTAGTTCTTTTCTACAGAACAAACTTCCTTTTACTGTCTGCTGTTCACTGACTCACCCCACATGCTCTGCTCGCTCTTTATTCTCTTGGGTACACTAACGCTGCCAGAAATAATACAAAAAGACATAAGAACTTTACTGAAGAATGTTGCAATATTTATGATATTTATGCAGAGGAACTTCCTAAAACTAACTGTTAAATTTTGACTTTTATTCCTGAAATCCACTGTAAAAACTCCTGTTAAATATAAAGAATGGCAGTTGTGGTTGCAAGATATTCACTTAAAAAAATACACTGACAAAGTTTGGCAAGGGATGTCAATGTTTGTATATTTTGCATGGGTTTATGTGTATAGAATTAAAGGAGAAGTCCACTTCCAGAACAACAACTTACAAATAATTTACTCACTCCCTTGTCATCCAAGATGTTCATGTCTTTCTGTCTTCAATCGTAAAGAAATTATGGTTTTTGAGGAAAATATTTCAGGATTTTTCTGCATATAATGGACTTCATTGGTGTCCTGATTTTGAACTTCCAAAATGTAAGTTCAATGTAGTTTAAATGCAGCTTTAAAGGGCTCTAAATGATCCCAGCTGAGGAAGAAGGGTCTTCTCTAGCGAAACGATCGGTCATTGTTTTCGAAAAATAAAAATTTGTGTACTTTTTAAGCACAAAAGCTCGTGTAGCACAGACTCTGGGATGCGCATCCACGGGTCGTTCTTGAATGATTCGTTCATTTTGAACAGATCTTTAATGTGACTTGAGATGAACGAGTCGTCTCAGGGAGTGATTCTTTCAATCGCGCATGCACAACATCCTATTAGGTTCTGTACTGGAATTAGTTCACCTGTTTCGAGTCTTCGGGTTCTTTGAGTCGTTCGTTCATCTTATGGGGCTGTCACGTGATGCTGATTTTGCTAAAATGAACAAAATGACTTGAAAAAAGATTTGTTCATTTTGCTGAACGAGACTCAAAGGTCCGAGTCGGCAAAATGATCCGAACTTCCCACATCGAATCAAATCTTCGAATCACAAGTTCATTGTCTGTGTGCTCCGGCTCAAAAAGGTACAGTTTGTTGAAAAACTCCATCTTATTTTCTCCTACTACTTCAGAATCGTCCGACATTGTTGTACCTCTTTGTTTGTAAACAGCGTTTGACTTACTTACACTTTCTTAGTCTTTGCACGTTCGCTTTGTAAACACTGGGTCTGTAGTTCCGACATGATTCAATAGTATGTGAACACGCATCCCAGAGCCTGTGCTACACAAGCTTTTGTGCTTAAAAAGTATACAAATTTATTTTTTCTGAAAAAAAATTACAGATTGTTTTGCTATATAAGACCCTTCTTCCTCGGCTGGGATCGTTTAGAGCCTTTGAAGCTGCATTTAAACTACATTTTGGAAGTTCAAAATCGGGGCACCATTGAAGTCCATTATATGGAGAAAAATCCTGAAATGTTTTCCTCAAAAAACATAATTTCTTTTCGACTGAAGACAGAAAGACATGAACATCTTGAATGACAAGAGGGTGAGTAAATTATTTGTGAACTGTTGTTCTAGAAGTGGAGTTCTCCTGTGTAATGTAATGTTAACCACCATACACTGGTAACAACCATAAAAATACAGGTGGTAAACCAAAAGGCCACACGCCACATGATGTTCACCACAATATGTTTTTTCAAGATCCATGACTAATAAACATTCACAAACAGCTACAGATTCACCCACGCAAACACAAAACTCTTTTACGGGCCGCCAAGTGTAACCTGACTATGTAATTTCATGGACTAAATGAACTGCGTGACCCAAAGCGCAGCTACACTCTAATGCATTTCGTACACAAAATGACAGATGCCAGTTGCATTTAGCTCAACCTCTTTGATGGATGAAATGCATATCTCATTCACTGAATAAGCGTTTTGTGATATGCTGGAATCATTTATTGTCCTGCTAAATCAAATACATTTTTACTGCAGCAGTTTCAACAGAATAGATTTCTAATTCAATTATCAGACTTCACACACCAGGTCACAAACATTTAACGATTTTAATATTGACGATAAAGTTCTTAGAAACATCACCATCTACTGTAAATGAGGCATTTTTTCTTGTGTGAAAAAACACTTTAGTGGCCTAGTCACGATTATTCAGAAGACATACTGGAGAGACATTCATTGAGGAGCTCTTGTTAATTACAACAAGTTCACAAATCTTTAGATAAGTGAGGATGCCAATTAAAAAGTGTCTGATTAGTTAGTTAGACTCATAACCATGTGTATGAATAATTAAAACAAACATCTGCCACACAAAATGATTGACTAAGACTTCAATGTCTCAAAACGTAATAATAGGAAAACATAAACAAGGATGAAGTAATGAATAAAAACTGTAACATCTGACATAAACTTAGTGCACATATTTATTGCACTGTTTGTAATCTGTGAATATTAGGGCAGACTTTATCGACTTTTTTAAAAATATTACCAATGTAAGTTTTTCTTTCATATAATTTCTTAGAGTATTTGCAAGCTCAAACCATATGTCATTTATATACTGTTTGTTTTATTATTGTAACAAAAACTATTAAAAAAATCAGTAAAAAAAAGGTTTTGTGGTAACTGAAATAGGCCTAATGCAGAAAAAAACATAAATATCAGATGAAAAAAACAAAAATGAAAGACAGAAATGTTATCTTGTTAACTAAATAAACTGAAATAAACAATAAATTGACGTTTTAATTACTAAAATTAAACTGAAATAAACAGAAAACATTTAGATATATATTTAGAATACAGAAATATTTTTTTTTAAAAAGGCAAACTAATAAAAATGATCTATGAAACCTATGAAACACAATTAAAATACTGAAAATACAAAAATAAAAGCTAATTAAAAATAATAAATACTATAATAGTATATACAAAATAACACTAAAATAACACTAATGTCTTTGCATTAGAATACAGCATATTACATTTAATGCCTATTTTAGGAAGAAAAAAGCGTAAGCAAAACATTTCACAAAAAGTTTGTAGAGTTTTAAATTATACATCAGTAGATTTAATGTTCAAAGGATAAAAAGTTTTGTGACAACTTCAGGTCGTCAAATATTATGACCATATTTAATGTGATGAACTACACCTGCGTGAACTTCAGGTGAACTGGCTTCATACATCCACTAAAAATCACGTTGTTGAGTGGATGCAAAAATGCTGAATATTTTTACCCCACTGATATTCCACTAAAAACACACACAAAAAAACATATATTGCCAACACCATTTTCAACTGCCTTTGTGGCAAACATTGTAAAACACTGGCAAAGACATGCTCCTATCTGTATATTAAAATAAGTATTAAATTTCTGTTACCTGATCAGTGCTGCCTGAATGACAATCCTCTGGAAATACCCATAGGCAAATCAATCTAATATTATTCTGAGTGATTCAGCCTTCATGCAGCATGCATCAATATTTGATATCAGCTTCATAAACTTTAAAATTTCTAAGATGGTAAGCTATGAATGAAGTTCGCGACGACCCGATGTACCACCTGTTGATGTCTAAGCATCAAGAAAGAGTTCTAATTGCATTTTGAGTGAGGTGCCTCTCAGCACTGGGTCTGAAAATGACATGCTTGATGAGAGCGCTTAATACATACTTCCTCTTCACAGCAGGTATTAATGAAAAAAGATAACAGTGCCACTTGGCATAATATAACGAGTGATGTCATCAGAGCCAGGGCAGTATCAAATCTGACAGAACTGAGAATAATTACACTTACATAAAGTGTGATAGGTGAGAATAAAGAGGCGTATGAGAAAATGATAAACTAAGAAACTGATAAAGAAGATTTGAAAGCAGGGATGGCATTGAAAGCATACAAGCTGCATTCTGCATATCTTGCAGTCAGGATGTTAGCTGAGCATTGCATCCGTTTGAATGAAACGGGAATTATGACACTGTTTTCTACAAGCATAAAGATCCAGCTTTTCAAGGACAGCACAAGTATGAAGTACACTGAGCATTGTCCTGTTGCTTTATAATTTCCATCACCACTTGAGGGGAACAAAGTGCTCCTTCAAAACATGTGCTTTTTTTTGTTGAATAACTTTGGGGTTTGGGGAGACACAGTAGCATGACCTTCATTAAAATGCTAATTGTGTCATCATTTACTCACCCTCATGTCATTCAAACCTGCATGACTTTTTCTTCTGTGGAACATAAAATGAGGAATGCTGAATAATGTACTCACCACTCATGAAAATGAATGAGAATCCACTCACAGAACACCATGTACGTTTCATAAAGCAGTCTTCTATGTGACTCAAGTTAAGTCTGAAGTCATGTGATAGATTTGTGTGAAGAACAGACCAAAATGTAGCGCTCATTCGCACATTTGCTTGTTCAAACTTGCTGCATTGTGACAATGCAGGCGTCAGTGATGACTGGCTATAATGCTGCTGATGTCAAATCTCATTTGTTGTATATCAAGGCACTGGATGTATGCAGAAAGTCAACAAGATCTCATGAGTATTCATATGTATGTAAAATGTTGTTCTACCATACATACATTTGTTTACCTTTATATAGATAGCAAAATGTCCAATATTGGTGTATCTAAAATGCATTTTTATTGGTATTTCATTCAAAGGACACACATAATTACAGGATTTTCAACATGACCACATGTTAAAATCATAAAATGAGTAATATTTGTGTAGTTTCAAAGTTTCAAATGCTCAATGATGCTTCAGAAGGAAACACAATGCATTAAGAGCCGGGGGTGAAAACTTTTTGAATTTGAAGATCATGGTCAATTTAACTTATTTTGTCTTCTGGGAAACATGTAAATATCTTCTGTAGCTTCTGAAGGGCAGTACTAAATTAAAAAAATATATATGATATTTAGGTAAATAAGAAAAGTGTTCACATCTTCATTCTGTTCAAAAGTTTTCATTTTTTTCTTGTGGACTATATGTAAACATCTTATTCAGGTCAGTACTAAATAAAAAATAACATGCATTTTGTATGATCCATCTTATTTTGCAGATTCTGCAAGGTATATGTAAACTTTTGACCTCAGCTGTACATACATATAAACAATAAGACCAGACTTGGAAAGAGTAAAGGAAAGTTGCAGGTAATAATTTCAGACTATTCTTAAAATAAAATGATTGTATGTTTCAGAATATAAAGCACAAGTCATCTGGATAACTTGTACAGTATGATGCTTTTGGACCTCAACAGCCCAGATCCTGATTCGCTTTCATTATGAAAATGAGCGGTCAGTACATTCTTCAAAAATTCTCATTTTGTGTTGCACGGAAGAAAGAAAGTCATACAAGTTTGTAATGACATTGTCATTTTGTCGAACCATCCCTTTTAACGACTGCTGCACGTCTTCAGTGGCTTTTTGATTAAAGTGACTGCAATACCCTCATATGCAGCATCTGAGATGGAAGAAAAATAGCTGATCTGCCATTCTTTGTGTCAAAGGAATAACCATTAAAGGGTCTCCTCTTGAAAGAAGCCCCTTTTTCTTTGTTAGAATGATGTCAAAACTTGAGCCGAGCCACTTAACATGCAATTAACATTACCCAAAGAGATGCCTGGAGATTGTATGCTATTTCTGTTACATCCTCTGTGTTTCTCAGAAGGCGCTTCATGGGAAAAATATGCTTCTTGTTGTCAGTTATGACGCTAGCCGTGGAAAAGGTGTTGGGACAATAAGATATTAAACAGGCCTATTTATTTGGACCAAAGTGATGCAAAGCATGAAGAGGTCATTACGTCATCTATGCAAACATGCCCTGAACTTAGACAATAGACGCAGGTATATCGTCACAGTGGCCGTTTCTAAAATATACCTTTGGTATTGTCTGAGAACACAGGCTACAATTTGTCCTACTGCACACATAAAAGCACAGTTTCCAAGATGTCTCTGGGGAGGCACTTCATTGATTTTAGCCTCGCCAATTCGTACACCTACAGCTGTGAAACCACATAACCCAGATACATCTGAGCTGTGTGACAACAGTGGCATTAATCGCTGCTGATGTTTAATCTTTATCTTCTAAAAGAGCAGATAATATTAGATAAGATTAGATAACAGCCTAACATTAGAAGTATTTGCTGAGATGAAGGCCTTGGGAAATGTTAACAGTTACAAGATACATGATTTCTGGTCTCATCTAATCACTATTAGAGCACTACAGTGGCCGCCTACATTTTCACTGGCCTTGAAAGTAATTTTTCCATTTGCTTTCTTCATTGGCATGTAAAAGTTCTTCAATACAGATTCTTTGAACTAAGCTATTATAAACTTTGAGAATGTTAAATATATTCTTGTTCTTACAGACACACAAAGCTTTGGCTTTGAAACATTTCCACAATTACTGCCTAGGAAAAAAGATACACATGTTCAGATGTCACCTTTTATAATAATATGCCCCACTACAGTGCGTGCATGGTTATTAGGCACATTGATATTCTGGTCATATTTTTTCCAAGCACATTTTACCAATTCCAAACCACATCAATCTTAATAACTACTATTCATTTTGTATTTAATCATTTATAAGTGATATATAATTGTCCATGAAGGCTGGAAGTGGAAAACTTCCAAAAAAGAGGTTTAACTCAGATTGAAAAGTAAAAAAAAATATTAAATGCCCACGAGGCATGACCATTGGAGAGCAAAATGCTCATTGGGTCAGCATGGAAAAAACAGGTGGAGAAGAAAAGACACATAACTGCAAAAGAAGTAAGAGTTAAGGTGAAGAATTAGGTGTGAAACCATCAGGGACCATTTAGTCTCCAGTGCCACCATTTTCCAAAACTGGAGCTTACCTGGAGCCTCCAGAAGTGCAATGTGTCAGGTTATCAGAGACTTTGCTTTGATTAAAAAAAAAAATCTAATAAATGACCCTCACTTAATAAGAATAACATGCTGAAGTGTTGTGAAATACATGAAGCCTTTGTTCAAAGGCTTATAAACAGATAAGTTGAGAGTGACTCTTAAAGGACAAGCATCACATCCTCTTGTACTGTTTGAAAAATGTATCTTCCAAAATCTGGCAGTAAGTTTTGGGAGTTCATTTTTAGTCCATCCCTGCAAGTCAGACTTTTCAGGATAGAAAATTGACTAAAAATGAACTCCCAGAACCAGACTCTGGAAGATAATTTCTTGAAAGAGTGGTACAGGAGGAAATGATGCTGGTCCTTCAAGAGTCACTCTGAACTTATGTCTATAAAGCCTATAAAAAAACAGCCTTCATGTATTTCACAACACTTCAGCATGTTATTCTTATTAATGAGGGTCATTTTCTAGGATTTTTACCCAAGCAAAGTCTCCGAGAACCTAACACATTGCACTTCTGGGAGCTCCAGGTAGGTTGCAGTTCTGGAAAGTGGTGGCGCTGGAGACATAATGGTCCCTGATGGTTTCACATCTAATTCTTCACCTTAATTCCTAATTCTTTTGCAGTTAAAGGGTTACTCCACCCCAAAATGAAAATTTTGTCATTAATCACTCAACCCCATGTCGTTCCAAATCCGTAAAAGCTTCATTCATCTTTAAAACACAGATTAAGATATTTGTGATGCATTCTGACAGCTCTCTGACTCTCCCATAGACAGCAATGTAATTAACACAATCAACATCCAGAAATGCAGCAAGAAGATTGGTAAAATAATCCATGTTACATCAGGGGTTCAACCGTAATTTTACAAAGCTATGAGAATACTTTTTGTGTGCAAGGAAAACAAAAATAAGGACTTTATTCAACAATTCGTCTCCTCTGCGTCACCCCAGCACCATTTTGGAGCGTATCCACTTAACACTGTTCTGTGTATCCGCATGGTGCAGCTGACACGTTATTTTTGTTTTCTTTGTGTACAAAAAGTATTCTCATAGCTTCATAAAATTATGATTGAACCCCTGATGTCAAATGGATTAATTTACCAATCTCCTTGCTTCTTGTTTCTGGACACTGATCATGTTAATTACAATGTTGTCTATGGGAGGGTCAGAGAGCTGTCAGAAATGCATCACAAATAACTTAATTTGTGTTTTAAAGATGAACAAAGCTTTTATAGGTTTGGAACGACATGGGGGTAAGTGATTAATGACAACATTTTCATTTTGGGGTGGAGTAACCCTTTAACACAGGGGTGGGAAACCTTGATTCTGGAGGGCCGATGTCCCTGCAGAGTTTAGCTCCAACTCTAATCAAACACACCTGAACAAGCTAATCAAGGTCTTCAGGGTACAGGTTGTTGTTTTTTTTTCAGGGTTGGAGCTAAACTCTGCAGGGACACTGGCCCTCCAGGATCAAGGTTCCCCACCCCTGCTTTAACATGTGTCTTTTCTTCTCCACCTGTTTTTTTCTGACCGTGCTGACCAAATGAGCATTTTGCTGTCCAGTGGTTATGCCTTAATTTTGCATATTCTAGTATTGCACTAGTATTGCGTCCTTCTCATGGGCATTTACTAATTTCTGAGTTTTCAGTCTGAGTTAAATGTCTTTTTTGGCTCATTTTATCTGTAACACAAAATAATACCTAATAATTATGCACTTCCAGCCTTTCATGGACAACTATATATCACTTATAAATGATTAAATACAAGATTAATAGTAGTTATTAAGATTGATGTGGTTTGGAATTGGTAAAATGTGTTTGGAAAAAAAATATGACCAGAATATCAACATGCCTAATAATTATAAATGTACTGTATATGGGGTAAGTTGTCACATTGTTGTTTTGTTTTGTTTTGTTTTTGGGCAATAGTGGTGGAAATGTTCCAAAGATTTTTTGTTTGAGCTTACTTACTTATTTACTTACTTATTTTTGTGGCAATATGACCAAAATCTTATATTGCAAAAGGAGTAATTTGTAATTTATTTCACAGTAACGATATATCACAATATAGTTATTTTTGCTTTAAATAAGGTCTTTATGATATCAACATTTTTGATACCATAGATATTTCATAATTTGTCACCAGTGTCAATATCACAAAAAATAATACTAGAATGAATTAAAATAAATAAATATGTAAATAAATAAATAAAAACTCAAGCTCAATGAAGACAAGTAAACAAAGTTTCAATAAGAATAACAAACTAATTACAAGCAATAGGACAAAAAAAACTACAGTGGAAGAAATATATAAGAAATGCTACACACATTGTATAAAGTAATCAGATCTATAAAAACACTGCATATTCTTCACTGTGTAAATTAAATATATATTTCTTCATATTAAGGTTATAAAAGTGATTCGGTCAAGAGCCGTGAGAGAATTTCTCTCTTTTGTTGTTTGATTAACATGAATGACTGCTGTCACTTTAAGACCTGCCTGGATCCAATATAGCCTACTGTTATGGATGTTTTCTTTCTCAGCTATTTGCTTTCATTTAAGACTTAAATTACTGTGTTTACAAGGATACTTGCAAAGACACATACAATACTTGCATTTTTACACATACAAGTGTATTTAATAGTTCAAGGCCTATAAAGCGGCAAAAATATTCCCACGCTCACCATCTTCATGTACATGCGCCTCCCTGACAGCACTCAGAAAAAATGTCTCTCTGACAGCACACATATAACAAAATAAGTTATCTTTCACTGCTGATTACATTTCAAAATCAGTTTTTCAACTGCAATGTTTACAAAAGCTAAGTTTTTGTGATAGAGACAATAGCTGACAAATTTCTACCAGTTAATCGTGTCTACGATTATATAATACATATATAGATATATTGACATCTTTGGCTCTATGATTTCATGGAAACTTTGCATTTCACACATACACACACACACACACAAAAATTATACTGGAAAAGCAATCTTCAGAGTATTAATTAGTTATATATTATGTTAATTATTAATGTTCTTTACATTAAGAATGAATAATAAATCTATTATTTTATTTCATAAACCACCTTTGGAAATATAGCATAACCCCTAGAACTAGCTCTTTTACTCTTCTCTCCACCCAATCTTCAAGAACTGCAATATTCACATGGATAATTTCAAAACTGTTTACTGTGAAAAGAAAAAACAAGAAACATCAAGACTGTTCTACAACACACCTCTCTAGACTAAACACATGACTTCATCAAAGACTTCTCAATACAGAAACTCAGACTGGTGTGAAATGACAAGACAAAGTCCATAAGCTTCTCACACTCTAAACCTATGCTGACAAATGCTCCTGAGCAGAGAGTTGCCAGTGCATAACATAGTATCTGTTATTGATGACAAATGACTCTTGCACACAACATATGTTATTGTGCTACACTGTCACTGGATAAAGTCCAGAATTCTTTCTTGTCTCCAACAGCGGTGAGATATAGCGCATTCTGAGGTAGCCTTTCATCTATCAATTGGCATGTAAGGAAGAAAAATGCTAAGCTCAAATGGTAAAATATCAAGTGAGCAGCCAATATGCTAATGAAAGAAAACAATATCTGCCAATAACGTGGCAAAAAAATAGCATGAACCAGAAACCACCATTATTTGTATAAAATCAGATAGTGACTTACACTGTGTTCTCATATGTTGATTCTGAAGAAGCCCTTCATCAATCATTCGCTTGTCATGGAAGGGGAAAAAATTACGAAGACCAACTTATCAAGTCATCAGCCAATATGCTAATGAACAAAAACACCATTTGCCCATAACCGGCCAGTATGCTAATGAGACATATAGTGTGGAATTTAGACATGATTATAAATAGCAAAGGACGTGCTCACATGGTCAGCAGAACACCAAATATGGACCTCAATATTCATTATTCACTACCATCTATTGGTAATGTCTCTCAACAGTCCATAATTAAGTTTTGCAGCAAAGGGGTGAAAGGAAATATTAGTCATGTAAACCTGATTATTGCATAATGCATACATACAATGCAATGCAATGCATACAATATTTATGCATAGATGCACTGTAGGATTATCTGCTGCGTATTGTACTTTTTGGTTTATTTTTAAGTATAAACGACCAATCCTAAGATCTTCTTTTTTTTTTTTTTCTGTGCACCTCTTGACTGCTAATGACACTTATTCTTTTATCACTGTTTAATGTTGCCATCCACATACTATAAGTATGAATGAATTCAGAGTGGATTTCTATGGAATCACTCCTCACAGCCTCCTCATAATGAATTCATAATAACGATCAAACTGTTCATTAAAGAGGCGTCTTGAGACATACAGACTAGTTATGTGGGTAACACAGTACATGCTCTTAATCATAAAAACTCCAGTGGTTCAGATGAAGAATTTGATAAAGACAGATTTAATCTGATAAAAGCATGTGTCTCATCAAACTCTTCCGTTCACACGAGACAGGGCAAGGGACTGGAAACAGAAAAGAACATACCGCAAGATAAATGATGCGCACTGTTAACCACATCGCTTTTAATTGAAGAGCTGACATATCCGGAGTTTAAAAACTCCCTGTGGCTCAGTAATCTAGATTATTTTGGCAATGTTCACTTGGCAACAAGCCATTACCAGGCAACAGTGCAAACTTGATCCAACTTTAAAGGGACCAATAAACCTTCGTTAATATCAGACGAACTTCTAGAAACCTCTCATTTAAACACCAAAATAGCGAGAAAAAATGAAATAATGACTTACGCTGTGATGTAATGTGTTAAGATAAAGGCATTCCTCTGGAAGACTCGCGCTGGAATGTGATGTTTCTCCTTACGAAACAGATGAATGTCTTACACAGGTGCATACGAGAGCGCTCGCGCTCATACTGACATTCAGCCAGGATCCACTGTAGGCGTCGTGCGCGCGCAATCTCCGACGCACGTGCACAGTTGTGTAAATGAGCTACCAGACGGAGTGACTGCTTGATACAGGTAAATTTAGTTAGTGTAATCGTTATCTATTATGCATAACTCACAGCTCTCTCTCCCTCAATATTAAATATTCAGGAGGATTTACTGGTATGTGCTTTACAAAAAATAGTAGCCGTTATATAAACATACACATTACTGGTAGTAGCACACACCCAGTATTATTATTATTATTATTATTATTATATAAAAATAAATGCAAATATGCATTTTGCAATTTAAGTATGCAATTTCCCGCGATATCCCTCCCGACAGATCTAAATAAAATTAATTAACATTAATAACGGCTTACCATAGTGAAGCAGGCCAGGGTGAGGTGAAAACACGGCTTAAAACGATTTTATTATGCACTAGCTTAAATGATCACATTCACTCACTGAGAATATAGAGGGTTTGCACTTACGTCACAGTCTGGTCAGTTACCCAGATGCGTGGCCATATTGGAGATGCTCAGATGTAAACAAAAGCATTGATTGCATGGTTAATGTCCTACTGAATACGTTGTTCTGCTAATTTATGCTGTGTAAACCACAGAAAAAAACGTGTGTAAGATGCTAAATCATATAGGGAAGGACTTAGTAAGCAGGAGGGGTGCAATATTTTGAGAAACTAGAGTTAATAGGTGGTAAAGATACAGACCCCTGGTGAAAAAAACAGCATATGCTGCTAGGTATGTTTTGATGCTGGGATGCTGGTTAGGTAGGTTTTGATGCTGGTTTATGCTGGTCCTTAGCTGTTTATGTTGCTGGTCAAGAACCAGCATAAACCGGCAAAGGACCAGCTTAAACCAGCATCAAAACCTAGCTAGCCAGCATCCCAGCATCAAAACTTACCTAGCTGCATATGTTGGTTTTTTTCATTAATTAAGATATTAGTCTAATATTTCACCTACCTGACCAGAACAAACATGAATGTTTTTATGACAGAACATAAAAAAACAAACATGAATGTCAAGATTCTTGCCCTGGAAATACTGGATCAGTTTGGCCAACCAACTGACTGTCTGCAGACAGTCTTTTGCAATCATCTGCTTGATTTGTTATAACTTTTGGCAGTCTATAGTACTCCAAATGTTTTTCCCGTTTTAAATTATTAGTACAGCCCAAAATATGACAATAATTGACCATTTTCAGCTGCAATAATCAGCAAAATATGCACGTTTCGTTCGGTTCTGTAGCATTGTTTATGTTTAGTGCTGCCAATATAGCCAACTGATGACGCGTTGTCAAAACTAAAATGTCAGTATTAGGTAAGACCAAGCCTTAATGTGCTTTTGCAGTTACCCTTTCAATGGCTTTTCACAAGTTTACATTATTACATGCCGCCTCAATAATGCCGTATTAATGATATGTGTTTGTGTTTGTAATGAAGCAGTAAAACAGCAGTGCAAATTGAACTCTAGGTTTTTTAAAGAATAATAATAATGCAAAGCATCTTGAGGATGCATTATTAAAAAAATTAGATATTTTACTATCCACATTATTTTTCCTGTATGAGTGGAAGTCACCATTTGTAAATTTTATGGGTCTGGCTTCTGGTCAAATCCATATCCAGCTATTTCTAGCTGTACAAAATAACTTGTTTTGCTGCTTGATATTGCAAATTTGTGTGTATTACCATATTATTTTAATTTAATATCTTAATTATGAGCACACTGATTTGTAGTGCATTACCATTTACTGCACGTTGTTATTCTTCTCGTTATTTCCCTGTAGCGGATAATAAACCAGAAGGCTCACCCATGGGCTCACTTAAGGTGGATAAACAACGTACAGCAATCATATCATAAAATTTTATGATTTAATTTGTCCTTTAGAGCTTTTAGGAGCAAACGAACTAAGTTTCTGGATTGTTCTGAAAGTTGCAATGTGTTTCCAAAGTACAATTTAAGCCTTTTATCTCAAAAGATTAAAGGAAGTTTAATTCCTCATGATATCATTTTTTACTTTAGTGAAGATAAATTGGCCTCTATATTAAATGCTTTGAAATAAAATGAATTATTATTTGAAGAGGATGTCACTTTTGTGGCCTTTAGATAACACACATTAGTTAAGTGACCTATTTTTAATCAAACTGTTACAGTGAGAGGAGCTCACAAGGATTTGCTTAGTAATACAGTTCATTTTCAGATATGTACACATTTTGCATACAGTATGTTTCCATTCACCCAGAGTCTAGAATATGTGAGTAAACTAGAAGCAGCATGTTTCAACAGCCAAGCCACCTTCCAGACAATGGAGAATAAGCAAAAAATGAAGGTTTGGGAATTTAATTAGTGGAGCTGTAGATGCTGAAAAGGTCAGACTGTCACTGTCAGTGGCCTTTGACTTTTTTTGTGCATGCAACAGTAAGGCCCTTTTCATGAGTAAATTGGTCTCATCCTCCCTCTTTAGCAGGTGGTAAACTGTAAAATGTCTCCAATTAAATGGGCAGCTTCCAAAAACATCTAGAGAATCATTCTCCCTGTCTCTCTGAGTTAGCATTCCCAGCCGTCCCCGTGACCGTTTGGCCTTTGCCTAGTTCTAATCACCTCTAATGCGAGCTCAGTAGTGCAACATTTTCATTTTACAGAGCACGTAATGCAGGCCTGTAACTACCAGATATTGGAGGGGAACAAACCCACCCAATAATTATAAATAGCCAAATCGTGCTAGTCTATTAGATACGATTAAGAGTGAATGCATACATGTTTTAACTTTTCTTTATTCCTCTAAATTCTTTAAATCTTGAATTATTGAATTGCTTTAAATAAAATGATTATTACCCCTCTTCAAAAAAAAAAAAAAAAAAAAGGTTCAAGATATGTTTATGGCCTTGATGTATTGTAGTGTATTGTTTATTTTTTTAATGTAACATCCTGCATTCATATCACATGTGCTCTTTTTTGTTCAGCTAAAAATTTGAACATATTTTGACAGAACAGATGGTAGTAAAATGGACCCATTGAATAAACATGGCATCCTTCCTCAGAAAATCTCGAAGGAAAACATCGCCATAAAACATTTATCCTTGCACCAATAAAATGTCACAGATTGGACATACAGAAAAAAGAACATCTTTCTTTTGTTTTCCAGATGAAAATCATGTGGGTTTAAAATGACATGAGGGCGCATGATTCTTAACCCTGTATAGGTTTAGCTTGGAATAAAGAAATGCATGGCACAAGGCTGACATTTTGATAAAAGTTGCTAATGTTTTCTTTAAAAAAATTAGGGTTTCTTAACTCAAACAAAATCCATAGTTACTTACTGTAGCTGTAAGTCTATTAATGTTCTAAAAGCCACATGATTATTAACAGAACAGCAGCAACAGCAACAAAACAGGCTATTTTGGATCAAGGAGGTTTCTACTCTGTTTCAGCCACCTGCTGGTGGCTCTGTCTCAATAAAGTCAATTGCTAATACAGAAGCATGCGTTATGCAGCCAGCCACAGATGCGTTTTGATCATTTCTCTTCCCCTTACTGTTTTTGTCAGGTATTGAGACATTTTCAGACCCAGAGTTCGGGGAATACTTTCTCTCTCTCAGAAGTCGGTCCTTTCATCTTTGCTAAGCCTTTAGTTTTGTGACAAGTATTCAGGAACTGTTGCATAGTGCAGTAGGCACATGCAAATTATGAACAATGGACAAATTTTCTCTGTTGGTATAGGCTAAGAAGCAGTCTTCCTGATGGCACACAGTCTCTGCAATATGGTTAAAATGGTTTGCGTGTGCAGCAAAATATACTGGTTTTGATATATGGGTTTATGGAGGAATTCTTTGCATGGTGGAAAATCTATTGTTTTGGCTGCTGGAAAAAAAGTAAAAACAAACCAATTGAAAGTCAATTTTGGGCAATCAAAAAGTCACATTGAATATAGAATTGAAGTGTTTTCTTGATGTGAAAATGCTTTCTCCTGTCTCAGCTTAATATCCAAGAGACTTGTACTGTACAGAGATTTTATTTGAAAATGTGAACAGTGTGAAACACTATGTCTCTGGGGACGCCATTAAAATATTGCTCTTTTTTGTTCTCTTTGTTGCTTCCCGACCAGCCGACAGCAGCAAGGATGGGTATTTCTCAAACAGAAGACTGTGTCCTTCCTAAGCTCTCTGAGAAAAAAAAAAAAAAAAAAAGGTACAAAGCTGTCATTGGGACGCTACCCAAAAGCTAAGAGGTACATCTTTGTACCATATTTACCCCAAATGGTACATATCAGTAGCTTAAAGGGATAGTTCAACAAAAAAAATAAATTTAGGTCAATAATTACTCACCTTCATGTCATTCCAAACCTGTAGGACTGTTTTAATGACTACCTATCTTACTACCTGTCTGTGCCTTGAACGTGTCAGTTGCGTTGCTGTCTATGCAGGGTCAGAAAGCTCTTGGATTTCATCAAAAATATCTTAATTTGTGCTCTGAAGATGAACAAAGGTCTTTCAGGTTTGGAACGACATGAGAGTGAGTAATTAACTATCCCTTTAAAGGTGTATATTAGCATTTTAAAAGTACATATTAGTACCTAAAGTGCTTACATTTTTTCTGAGAGTGTAATTTCTCCATACCATAATTAATGCTGGAATGACAATGTCTTGTACATGCGTATGGCTTACACTTCTGTCATGGTGCAAAAATACATCCAAAAATTGGGGGGGGTACTTTTTAAAAGCTGTATTAAAACTGACTTTCTATTGTTGCACTCCAGTAAATTAGAATTGTATGTCATAAGCAGTTTAGTATTATGTGATTAACCTTACAACAAAAGAAAAGAAAACAAAAGCCTTCTTGTCCAAAACAACAAATATTTCCTGCCTTTTATTTCCTAATGAACTTGGGCAAGTTCAGTCCCTCTCATTTTCTGTCATTTTTTTCATGAACTGAAATGTGTGCAAAAGAATGTGAAGCATACAATTGATGCACTTTTCAAAGTATGCAGAATAAAGGAAACAAAATGAAGGCGGCCTTTCAAGGATCCTTTAAATTGACACAGCCTTCAAAAGTGAGATATTCAGCCTTACTAAATACACAGCATTACATTTGAGAAGCACCTTTTGACTGTACCAATGGTTTGAATTTGTCTGAGTAAAACCTGTTTGAGAACAGTTACTTGGTGTGTTCGACTTCATGAGCCACTGCCTTAACTTCAAACAGTGCATGATGGTTAGAAATTTTTCATGTAAACTTAATGTTATATTGTCACGTTTATCCAGTGCTTGAAGTGGAAAAAAAGAAGTGCCGGTACTCACTTTGAACTTCCTGTTTGAATGCTTTTGTTCACTGGATCCTTGGACTTTCGAGGAGTTTACCAATTTAAAATTATGTGATCGCAAAAACCTGCTTCTTTTTTTTTAATTATTTTTGAACTATTGTTTTTGTTATAATGTATTGATTCGAGAGCCAGTTTCCAGAAAATGTGTATCAATAGCACGATTTTCTGTTTCTATTTGGCGTTCTATTCATACACTGAAATTGTTTTGCGTGCATATAATATGTATGTGTTTGACGGGCATATAATATGCAGTTTTCGCGTTCATAACCCCTAATCCTATCCACTGCGTATCATACTCCAAAGTCAGTTCCTGCATATAAATAGTAGCCTATGCCAAACAGAAACAGAAAAGTGTGCTATTGATACGCACTTTAATGAGATCGGGTGACCAACCCCTGAGGTTCATTCACGTGATTTGTCAAGATGAGAGGTGACCCCTTCTGGTAGTGTGATTTATACAGTGACATTCCTAATCATCCAGCTTTGACTCTGAGTACCGGCAACATGTCAGAAGTCATCTGTAAATTTTATGGGTCTGGGTTCCAGTCTCATCCATGTCCAGCTATTTTTAGCTGTTATGTACGTAATCCTTGTTTCCTGACGGAGGGAACGGAGATATTACATCGATTGACGCCACGGGGTCTCACTTGGGAGCCCAATCATCTCTGAGCTTAAGAAGAAAAGGCCAGTGAGAATTGGCAAGTAGAATTTGCATGTCAAGCCACTCCCCGTATATACGGGTATATAAGATGGCGGCGTGCATCCACTCATTCAGATTATATGTTGAGGAGCTGAGACGTATCCCGGCATTCAGCACAGTTCAGGATCATGGCATGAGGGACGTAACGTCTCCATTTCGTACTTCAGGGAACTAGGGTTAGATACATTACTGAGACCCTCACAGTCAGTCACGTTTAACGTTAAGTCGACTGACGTCATGGGCTCCCTATGAAAAATGCCACAACCTGAACTGTGTTACATAATTGAAGTACAAATGCTGACAGGCAAGCGTGTCAGGAAAAAAGAAGCTCAATACGTAATCTTCCTAAGCCAGATAACGAGCCCACCAGTGGTGCTTTTGAAGCAACCGTTGGGGGGTGGAGCACAATGACAGAAGTAAGGTCTTGTGGAGAATTTTGGAAAGGTTAAGGAAAAAAGGGAAACACGGTGGGAATGAGCCATGGAGAATACTGAGACATTAATGCCAAGTCCGTAGGGGGAGATGGTAACCCACTACCAGACGCAGTGACAGACTACTCCGTCCAGCCTGGACTGCGGGGCAACAAAGGACCCAGAGTTCACAGAGAGGGAAACAACTGGAAAAAAGGATCCCAAGGAGAATGGCGCTGTAAGCCGACACCTCTGGGGGCAACGCTTGCAGGGTCACCACCAGATCTCGAAAAGGGCCAGAGTCTCAAGGGCCGGAGTCTCAAGGTCACGTGCTGCTTGATATTGCAAATTGGTGTGTCTTTGAGCACACGAGTTTGTAGTGGAAACGTTTTACCCTTTACTGCACGTTGTTATTCTGTTCATTATTTCCATATAGCGGATAATGAACCAGAACTCTTGTTAAAGAATAAGGTGGATTGCTGCAGTATGCTATAGAGGGTTTGCACTTCGTCATGGTTTGGTCAGTTACTAATATTTCACCTACCTGACTGGAAATGATGAGAACAAACACAAATGTTGTCACGATTCTTGCCCTGGAAATCCTGGCTCAGTTTTGCTTTATAAACAGCTGTACTTGGCTTACTTCTGATTCCTTACTTGATTATGTACTTGAAAATAAAATAATCATTTATAAAGTTTGAAAAGTCTGAAGCAAGGAAAATAATAAAATAAAATGCTCAATGGCAAATAATAAAAATAATATTCCCTTTTTCAAATCGAGCTATTCTCAGATGCCTGTCGTTGTGGCGTCACACCGACAGAGGCCGCTCCCACGATAGTTGATTGACATGAGCATTTTACCTCAGATCAGCTGTAACAGTCCATCCTCTTTGTTTCAATGCAGGAGCAGGGATGTAAATTAGACAAGAATATCTCCGACTGAGCGATTGAGGTGTTGTGTTGCTGGACGTAATAATGAACATAGTGGTCGTCATTTACTCCCGGCATCTGAGTCGCTGAAGATGCAGTAGATTACGTTTGTTTGTGAAGGGAATGCACCTACCGATCTACAGTCGCAGCCTCGACCAGAATGAGATGATTTTTGCAGAGCTGATTTTGGCAAGGTAAAAAGGGTGTTGTTTTACACAACCATTGAGAATTTTTAACCAAAGTATATTATAGACTTTTCATTAAGACCCTAAAGAATCATATCAACTTGTGGAAAATCCGATGACCCCTTTAAGGTATTTTGTTGGATGTAAAAATGAACATAGCAGTCATCGTTTGCTCCCGACATCTGAGCCACTGAAGACGCAGAGAATTTTTGTTTTTGAAGGTGCCCCCCGATCTACATAAATGCATCTATGTTCGCACTTATGATTTAGCTTCACCTACAGAAGAAGTGAGTATAAGGGTTTTTATGAATCTTTGCAAATCGCCTTTTCTTAATAATGTACTAGTTAGCAACTTTCGCGGCTAAATCTGGCTAAAGTTTACAGTCTGCTCGTCACCCCACAGAGGAAAAGGATGGGGTGAGCAGAGCTCATTAGCATTTAACCTTTTTACATTTGAGTTTAAAATATTCTAGCTGAGCCCTTAGGGTGAGTTTTTTAGATGACCTTATTTTAGAATGTTTCGCTTTATTGTTTCCATGGCGATGCGTCATGCTTGTCATGTGACACAACGCAGCAACAATAGCGCTGTATGACACGTGTATCACTTTTATATAATATATAATCACAAATGTGCTCACTATAATATAAAACATCTAATATTACGATTATGAAATATGTGCAAGTAAATGTATTTGGAAGTTTTAACACTTTTATAATGAATGTGTTAGTTGATCTATACCGCGCCATTATGTTAGCTCACGCTGAATCCGAGCTGTGGGATTTTACAACATGCAAATTCATTCTCTCCCCCCAAAAAACATTAAAGAAGGTCTCCAGTGAACTGGGAGAAGAGCAGAGTAAACTTTATACTTACCTACACAATGTGTATATGATATCAATAAAACACGTCATCAGATTATATTTGTAAGGATCATTACTGCAGCTTCTATAGACATTGGCGTGTATTTTTACAAACTATAAATGTATCGAATGTTCACACCGGTGTGATCGTAGGCATTAAAGGGACATGCACCATAATGGCTCGTTGTGCAGACCTGTTAAAGGTAAAAAGGGTGTTGTTTTACACTACCATTGAGAAATTTTAACCAACATATGTTATAGACTTTTCATTAAAACAAAAAAAATCAACTTGTGGAAAATGGGAATGATCCTTTTAACAAATTATTTATCGAATCAATTTATCATCGCAGATCTAAAAATCAGCTACACATGCATTTTTCAGCTCCCAATTGGATGCAAAATGCAATTAAATACGCAGTCTGATGAAAATACGTGTTCATTGTGTATTAATGCTAACTAATGCAGTATTTAAGTATAAGATTTCATTACAAACAATTATTTTTGCAATTTATTTTTGGTGACACTAGTCCCACAGAAATTACAGCTGTGCAGTATCAGTCTAGTCCCTTGAATGCTCAATGGCACTTTTTCATTATTTTAATAAAATTCTATTGAGTTTACTTAATATTTTTTTAAAACAACAACTGACAACTGCATTATTTACCAATAATGTTACAGTAACTAAACATCTTTTTCATTCATTTTGCTGTTCCTGTATCTTGAAGTTAATGTTAGTAGGTCTAATAATAATAGTCCTTCATGTGCTGTTGTTCTAACATACTCTGCCGCTCACATACCACCATCTGATATAATCGTAATCTCTCAGATAAATTTGTCAGAGTAAGTTTTCTTTGATGAAAATAACACAAGGTTGTAGTGTGATGCAGTGGCTCAGGCAGCGCAGCTTTAGGACAATGGGGAAATAAGCACACTGATAAGCCCAGTAGAATTACACTCAAGATGAATTAAAATGTCAAAGAATTCATTTCCAACAAGCAAAGGAATGAGCAGGCTGATTATCTGAGCCGCCAGGTGTGTTTTCACAAGCAACGTCAAAGCACTGCCTCCTGTTTACTAATGAGAGTTTATTTTAGCTTTTTAATTAGATATGCACAACCTACCGTGACACTGACAGTCATTGATTAATGTCGACTGGCCTAGTCAAGAAGTGCATATTATCTGACTCTACCCTATTTCATTCAGTTTCAAAATTGTAATTACACTGACCCTGGGATTACATAAGACTAACATACATCTAACCATCTAATACTCATTACATTTAAAGAGCTGAATATAAAATTAATAATTTATTCACCCTCGTGTCATTCCAAACCCATTTAAATGTCTTTCCTCCAGGGAACACAAAAGAAGACGCTTGGCTGAATGTCTAAGACGCTCTTTTCAGAAAAGAACATGATTAATTTGTCAAAAAACATTAAGATAATTAGTGAATTATGGCATAAATTAGCTATAATATGGCTTTAGAAGACTTTAAATATTGTGCGCTAGTCACATTCACCTTTAAGTTTCAGACTTTCACAGCATGGAAGAGAGCAGCATGTCGGTCTAAAATCTCATTTTGTGTTTATGGAAGAAAAGCAGACAGCTCTAGAATAAGATAATGGTGAATAAATGATGACAGCATTGTCATTTGAGGTGAACTGTTGCTTTAATAATAGATAGCAATGACGGTAGGTTTTCTTTGGCCTTTCATATGCTCATGTCATAATAAAACCATGTGGTACAGCCAGTGACATGAACAATAAAATTATGAATTATTAATGTAAATGGACTGATATGACTTCATCCTTCTTGTTCTTCATCATGTATGTTTTATTTTTGCATTTACAGGTCATTAAATCATACATACTGACACCTTACAGGCAGCACAGTTTAATCGCTCACACATCATGTTTGCTGCCTCAGGAACACACTGAATACACAGAGTAAGCATAAACAGTACTTTAATTGAGAAACACAAGGGATAATCCACAGCAAAGGCTTTAGAAGACACACGTAACAACAAGTAGACAGGAACATAAATGCATGGGGTAATCAGGGGAATACAGATGCACAGGACATTTAATTAGATTAAACGAGGACAGGAACAAGACCATATACGGGCACACAGGAACAGAAGCAGGGGTGGAAACACAACAAGACCACAACAAGGTCCATATCCCTGACATATCGCCCCCCCTCCGGGAAGGCGCGTCCTCAAGCGTGGGTGGGAACTTGGGAGGAGGATAAGGAGGAGACGACGGAGGGAGGTGGCAAGGAGGAAACAGGAGGAGCCAGGGAGATGACAGGAGGAACCAGGGCGGATCAGACAGAGGGAGGGGCCAGGAAGACAACAGGAGGGACTTGGAGTAGGCGGAACCAAGTGAGACCCAGGCTACAGCCATAATGATGGCCCACTGTGGAGCTGACGGAGGGAGGAGCCATGGAGGAGAAAGGGAGATGGCAGCAGAGTAGGTGGTGGAGGAGTCTGAGGCGGAGACGGAAAGATGAGGAATCAGGGTGACAAGGAGGATCCGGAGGGCCGAGGTGAAGCCAATGACACCGGCAACTGACACAGAGGCGTGGATCTGGGAGGCCGCAGTGGAGCCGGAGTGACAGAGGACCAAGGTGGAGTCGCAGGGATGGACGAGCTTGAAGTAGCCAGAGGGACAAGGCGAAGCTGGAGGAGTGGAGTCCCAAGGCGTAGGATGGTCGACGACCAGATGGAGGGCTGAGGGTGAGCAGAGGGGCTGCCAGACAACAGCGGAGGAGGAGGCAGGAGTGCGTGGGAGGGCGGGCATTTGTGAGCCTCCTGGCTCTCGGGGATGCCCTTAGGAACAGAGTTACTCTTTGGGTTAGGCTTGGAAACAGGAGCCCTCTCTGGGCTTAATACAGGAACAGAAGCTCCCTCTAGGCCGGACGTGGAAACCAGAGCCCTCTCTGGCCAGGACATGGGAACCGCACCCCTCTCTGGGCTAAATGTGGGAACAGGGGTGACAGAGGGCTCCAAAGAAGTAGGGAGGAGAGGGGGCAGGTCAGCATCCCAGTCAATAAGTTTAACCAAATTAGTTTCTCCATGGAACGATGGCTTGCCGATCGCGGTGGGCTCGGGGCACTGGGTCTGGCTGTGCCCTGGATCGGAGGTAGATGCTCTCCAGACACCGGATGATTGCTTTCCTCCAGCTTAATCTGGTGGTGTCTGGGAGGTTGATGGAGCGGTAGTAGTTCGCTCCGATCCGGAACAGATAGACACGGGGGTAACTGTATTTGGTCAGGTCTGCTCTCACAGATCGCTGCCTCAGGAACACGCTGGAGATGCAGAGTAAACGTAAACAGTACTTTAATCGAGAAACAAGGGATAATCCGCAGCAAAGGCTTGAGAAGACACACGTAACAACAAGTGGACCTGACAAAGGAGGAACACAAAGACAGGAACCTAAATGCATGGGGTAATCAGGGGAACACAGGGGCACAGGATATCTAATTAGACTAAACGAGGACAGGAAAAAGACCATATACGGGGCGGAAACACAACAAGACTGGTCCATATCCCTGACAATTCTGAATTCATAAGTGCATTTTTTTCTGGCAACAAACCTTTTCTGATGTCATGTTGTATGTGTGAATGTATGAACTGGAGTGTTCAGCACCACCATTATTTTTAAAAGGTTGTACAGGTGAAAGTAGCCAGAAAATGACCAGGGCATAATCACTTTGCTTAATTGCAATGTATCACATTATGTGTGATTTTCATGTTCACAATTAACGTCCATTCTGGCTCCCTTTTGACAATAATAGAATAAAAATGCCAGTTGGTCATTTGCACTTTGAATGGGCTTTATGTTCTGCTTCAATGGAATATTAAGTGAGCTCACATTGGAACTTCATGCTGTACAACTTGCAATTAAAGCGTTAACCTTTGTAGGATTTGAAATGATTACTTACTGATCATTATGCTAGTTCGGTATCTGAAACATTGCTGTTTCTTTTAAACATCTGGGTGAAAAGTGTGTGTCTGAAACATCACACTTTTTCGGGAGGTCTTTGGGAGGAAACTGTCAGATTTAAAAAAGAAGAAAATATTAAAATCATAAATCATTCAGCTCAGTGAATCAAAGACGTGGCACTCTTTGAGACACTGCTCTATTTCACAGTGCCTTTGAGGGCAGACTGACAGCAGCTGGAGGGCTTGTTGAGACTAGAATTCAAAATTCCTTATTAGGTTTGACTTTATGCAGAAATTAGAAATAATATTAATGGAGAGCTTATCAGTTTAGCCAATTAGAAATGAGCTGCAGGGGCAGCTAACAATTATTTAATGTAAAGTTGATTTAATTACTGGTTCAATAAATAAAACCATGTGCAAAAATTAAACTGTCCATTTATTTATATAGTGTTACACTGTCACTCAAAGTGGGACAAGTTGTAAAAACAACTCTCTTTGTACTTTACTTTTTTTTTTCAAATTTGGAAAATTATATTATAAAATTATGAAAAAAATATACATTAAAAAATATAAAAAAAAATTCAAATAAAAAATTAGATTGTTATGAATAAAAAATAATGAAATAATGAAAATAATGTTCATTACTTTTATTAAAATGTGCTTATTGTGAAGGCATTTGGAATTATGAGAATGTGTATTTTTTATTTAAAATGTGATTATTATGAATACATTATTAAACAGAATTAAACATTATGAATTAAGAAATTATTTAATTTAATACATTATGAAAATGTGGTTGGTTGAAAACATTAATATCAAAAAAATGCACTAATTCTATATATGAAGCAAATGAACAAATTATGAAAAACAGGAAAATGTGGTATTCATAAAAAGCCAAGAAAGCTTTTTCACTGACTGAAAAGGCTAGCAGTTATGAATGAAAAAACAGCAACTTAGAAATAAATGAGGCATATATATTCTAGCATTTTAATGGTCAGTTGTAATGAATTAACCATAACAAAACCATAAATAATGGTAAAGAACCATTATGTGTTTCAGAATTGACCTGCCTCTTGGCTGCAATCAGAGTGATGTTTATTTATGTATGTATGTATTTATTTATTTATTTACTTATTTTAATGAGAGCTCCTGCTTGCAGGTCCCAGAGCATCTTTATGAAACCCACTGAAAGAGTCAGTGGCCTTTGTTTGTCTCCCACAAGAAAGTGACAGCAATGCTTAATTAGACTTAAAATACACTGTGGTGCACACCATACGCCAATGCTTTCCTCAGACGTTTTCTTAGCAAAGTGTGATTAGAACCGAATTCCGCGGAGCTTTGCTAATGAGGATGTTATACATGCACTACACAACACTGCAATTTCCTGATTTCAAGATTTCCCAGCCATACCAGTCGTGTAATAATGTTTATCTTTAGCCACTCATTATTTTCTCCATGCAGCTATTCCCAAGCCTCAGATAGTTCTGAATTACTATAATTAAAAGCTTGCAGCAAATGTGCAGCAATTTCAGAGGTGTTAAGGTTAGTACATTATTTGGCGTGGAGTGCCAGCAGTGCGTGACACTGAAGCAGCCTCTCTTAGAGTCTGGTATACGTTTCCATGTTTCAGCTGCTAGTAGACATTAATTAATGATAGACAATGTTGCGGTTTTACTCAATTGATTGTATACATTTCTCCAAACTACGGTCAGTTCTCTACAAACAATCAACATGACCAATGAGACAGACTCTTAATTTAGCAAAACAGTTCAATTGCACTGAATAATGAAGTGCCTCTGACATTTATTAAAAGCAAGTGCTGACATGAAAGTGTTCTTTATTGATTACATAACACGTTCAGCTACAAACACTCAAACTGTCTACTTTTGCTTGTTCATATTTTTAAGTACCACAAAGTGAGATACAGCTGTAGAAACTAATGGTAATGACAGTAACTGGTGATTGAGCGGGCAAACCACTAATGCTATGCACTCTGGTTGTTATAATGTCAGGGACATGGTGTTTTTACCCCTTTTTCTGTTCCTGTGTGCCCTTATATGGTCATGTTCCTGTTCTTGTTTAGTCTGATAGTCATTCTGTGCACCTGTGTTCGCCCCATTAGCCCAAGTATTTAAGTTCCAGCCGGTGAGTTCTGTCTTGGTCGGGTCTATCAAGTTGTGTACGTGTCTTCTCCTGTTTCTCGTGTGCATTTACCTTGTGTTTTGGCTCTTTTAAAGTCGTTTCTTCCAGCACAGTTCATGACAAAAACCCGACCTAACAAACAGTTTATTGCATTTCTCCCATCCGTTTTGTTTTCATGTTGTACTCAGTGTTTTTTGTTTTCGTTATGTCCCCATGGATCTCCTCACCTGGGAGAAGAGGGAGAGATCGCTCGAGGGCTATACCAGATTGTTCCTGGTCCTCGTGAGTCTCACCAGCTACCAAGACAACACGCTCTGTGCTTTCTACGCCACCAGTTTTAACATGGCATGCAGAGCGCCATCGTCCGAGGATGGTCCTCGAGCTAATTTTGCCGCCTTTATGGAGTAGGCACTGACGAGAAATGGATCTCTGTTCCTCACCTGTTCCCAGGAGAATCTCACCAGTTCCACTCCTGACCAAGTGCCCAGCCCACCACCTTTCCGTGGTGCGGAGCATCAGCCTGAGCCCACTGATGACGGAAAGCCAGAGTCCGCCACGACCGACGACCAGGTGCGAGAGAAAGCCATCTTCTGAGCCCTCTGTCACCCCAGTTCTCACGTCCAGCCCAGAAAGGCCTACGGTTCCCACATCCTGCCCAGAGAGGGCTCTGGTTTCCACGTCCAGCCTAGAGGGGGCTCCCGTTCCCAAGTCCAGCCCAAAGATAGACTTTGTTCACAAGTCCAGTCGAGAGAGGGCTCCTGTTTCCAAGTCCAGCTCAAAGAGAGACTCTGTTCCTAAGTCCTGTCAAAAGAGGGTTTCTGTTCCCAGGGGCAGCCCTGAGAAATAGCTTCTGCCTCCTCCTCTGCTGTTGTCTGGCAGCCCCTATGCTCACCCTCAGCCCACCATCTGTGCGGTGGGCTGACCGTGGGTCTGCCAGTCTCTATGGGCATCGTGGCTGGAGGATGCCCTGTTTCCGGCTCCAGCCTCAACGTCCAGGACTCAGCCTCGGCCCGTCGATCCAGTGGCTCCACCATGGCTCCCTCCTCTCCGCCGTGGCCCGGCAGTCTGCTGGCTCCGCCATGCTCCCTCGTCCCTCCGGCTCCGCCCTTGTCTGTTGTTGACCATCCTGCACCTCAGGACTCCTCTGGCTGCACCTCATTCCTTTGTCCCTCCGGCTCTGTCAGGCTTCTCAATCCCTTCGGCTCCACCTTGGTCCTCTGTCACTCCATCTGCTCCATCTAGGCCTTCCGGATCCTACCCGTCACCCTGGCTCATCGTCATCTCTGTCTCAGCCTCGGGCTCCTCCACCACATGCTCCGCCGCCATTGGTCGACCCCTAAAGTCGTCAGCCTTTCCTCCTCCATGGCTCCTCCCTCTATCTGATCCACCCTGGTTCCTCCTGTTTCCTCCTTGGCTCCTCTTTCCGTCATCTCCACCCTGTTCGTCGATCTCGGCCCATTCAAAAAATCCTGAACACAAAAATAGTGAAAAAATTATTTAACGCTCTAACTCTACAATTCAGTACTACATAGTTTGCAGTTGTTGTAATGTGTTTTCAGCAATACATTTACATTTATAATTTGTTTAGAAACAATTCTCTGAATTGCCTTTACACAGACTTACAAAAAAATGTACAATCTGTTTATGAAAACTGTGTAGTGTTCAGATCTTTATGTTAATTGCTTTGAGAGCACTGACCCATATAGTTTAAGGTAAATATGTAAAATCGATAGAGGAAAAGCACTGAATAATTTGTAGACAAGTAACATGGTGTGTGAATACGGCATGTGGGCTCCGTGAAACAACATTATGCATAAGTTTTAAACAGTGACGAGCAGAGGAGAAACAGATGGACTGAACAGAAATATGACGACGGGTTTCCAGGCAGCTGCTGATTTTTGTTCATTACAGCCAGAAAACTCTGCTCATCTCTCTGTTCGCCAATCAATCTGTTCCCGGTACGTCTATCCCGTTCCCATTCTGTCTGCATCTTTTGTCGCTTTTACAGTCTGTCCTTCATTTCACAGAGCCTTATATGAAGTTGTCTGATTTTTGTCCTGGTGGTTAAAGAGCCATGAAATGATCTAGCTGCCTGAGTGTCTGTATCAGTCTTTTATCTCCCCCTAACAGCCTGTCACCAAAGACTTTCCTCTTTAGCCTCTGTCATTAGTCTTGTGAGACATCACAGTTTGAGCCATCACAGAGGTTACAGCTGTATGAATACTGAGATACTGACATTAGTATTGACTGCATTGCTGAAGAACATTGTAGCGACCATCTTTTATTCTCAAATGTCTATTAAGACATACTGTAGAATGACCGCAATGTTCACTTGTCAGCGGGTCATTGCATACAGTATTGAATTTGCAGTGAATAAAACAGTGAAGGTCCTTACAGGTGGGAGAAAAGTCTTCAAGATTTTTTTCTTTTATTTGTTCCATTCACATCAAATTTTGATCTTAAATGAATAGTTAATCAAAAGGAGCATTTACTCACCCTCAAGCCATATTTGTTCCATTCACATCAAATTTTGATCTTAAATGAATAGTTAATCAAAAGGAGCATTTACTCACCCTCAAGCCATCCAAGATGTAGATGAATTTGTTTCTTCATCACAACAGATTTGGAGAAAATTTGCATCACTCGATCGCCTGCAATAAATGGGTGCCATCACAATGAGAGACCAAACAGCTGATAAAAACATCAAAATAATTCACAAATAATTCATACAACTCCAGTCCATCAGTTAACATCTTGTGAAGTGACAAACTATGTTTGAAACAAATCCATCAAGCAACACATTCTTATTCTTATTTCCAACTCGTCACATATTGGCACTTGTTCAGGATCCCTCAGCATCACTTTTTAATACTCAGTGTACCTCTTTGCATAATTTTTCAACATGCAGGGTACTTCAGTGCTTTCAATTAAAAATCTTTGGTGTCATACGCAGGCGCACTTCCAGAATAAAAATTTGCTGATAATTTACTCACCCCATGTCATGAAAGATGTTCATGTGTTTTTTTCTTCAGTCAAAAATAAATTAAGTTTGTTTTTTTGCAGAAAACATTCCAGGATTTTTCTCCATATAGTGGACTTCATTGGGAGCCAATGGGTTGAAGGTAAAATTGCAGATTTACTGCAGCTTCCAAGGGCTCTACACCAGGGGTGCCCATCCCTGTTCCTAGAGATCGACCTTCCTGCAGAGTTTAGTTCCAGTCCTAATCAAACATACCTGTCTGTAATTATCAAGTGCTCCTTCAGACCCTAATTAGCTGGTTCAGGTGTGTTTGGTCAGGGTTGAAGCTGAACTCTGCAGAAAAGTCGATCTCCAGGACCAGGGTTGAGCACCCCTGCTCTACACAAGCTCAGATGAGTAATAAGGATCTTGTCTAGTGAAACGATCAGTACTTTTTTTTAAAAAATGACAAGTTGTATAGTTTTTAACCACAAATGGTGCTCGTCTCATAAAATAGTAAAAATGTCAATATCTGGGAGTAAGAGAAGAGCAGACATACAGTTTTATGTAAAAACTGTTCTGAGCAATTAAACTTTGCATAAAACTGTATGGATAAATTTGACGACGCAAAAGAGAACTCAGTTTGGTCCGGTTTTCTAAATGCAGACACTGAAGCATCGCCTCTCACACAGTTAACAAGTACTCTTTCGCGTCGCATGAATGGAGAAATACACACAAAATTATGCCAAATTGTCCATTCTTGGGTGAATGTAAAAAGTTGAGAGAATATCAGACAAGTATGAGTACATTGCATCCGTGCATTCAGTTTTAAAGGGCCAGGAGCAAAATTTAGTTGCTACTGTCTGTGGCATTGATGTTAATTAAGCAACAAAAGAAAGACAGAAAAGCACTCACTGCTCTTGACTGAGTCACTTTAGTAGCTCTAATAATCTAAGTTTATTTATAAAAATAAATATGTCAGCTTGAAAGAATGAAGAATGTTGTAAACAAGAACAAGAAAGTTAAGAATGCATAATTCTCCTATATAACCACTGGCATTTCATTGAAAAGAAGACTATGTTCTTGTTTCTAACAAAGTGGTTTCATTTAATTTTAATATAAAGGCATGTTGCATATCACAGCTGTTAAATCTGTGACTATTATGATAAAACCTTAAAGGGGTCATCGGATGCTAAGTTCACTTTTACACGTTGTTTGAACATTAATGTGTGTTGGCAGTGTATGTACAAATCTACCCTATAATGATAAAAATCCATGCAGTGGTTTTTAATTAATCTGTAAAAATAATATCCCCTTTTTCAAATCTAGCCATTCTCAGATGCCTGTAGTTATGGCGTCACACCCACAGAGGCCGCTCCCATTATAGTTGATTGACATGAGCGTTTTACCTCAGATCACCTGTCACAGTCCGCCCTCTTTGTTTTGATGCCAGAGCAGGGATGTAAGTTAGACAAGAATATCTCAGATTGAGCGATTGAGGTGTTGTGTTGCTGGATGTAATAATGAACATAGTGGTCGTCATTTATTCCCGACATCTGAGCCGCTGAAGATGCAGTAGATTACGTTTGTTTGTGAAGGGAATGCGCCTCCCGATCTACATATATCTGTCTATGTTCGCATTAATCATTCATGATCCAGCTTCACTTACAGCAGAAGTGAGTATAAGGGTTTTTTATGAATCTTTGTGATCGCCTTTCCTAATAATGTGCTAGTTAGCAAGTTTAGCGGCTAAATGTGGCTAAAGTAAACAGGCTCGTCTCTCCACACAGAGAAGAGAGGGGCGGGGTGAGCAGAGCTCATTTGCATTTAAAGGAGCCTCGACCAGAATGAGATGTTTTTTGCAAAGCTGATTTTGACAAGGTAAAAAGGGTGTTGTTTTACACAACCATTGAGAATTTTTAACCAAAGTATATTATAGACTTTTCATTAAGACCCTAAAGAATCATATCAACTTGGGCATCCGATGACCGCTTTAATATCAAACCTGTGTAATGAGTTTGGTCATTTTAGAGAAATGCTTGATAAATTCATTACACTGTAACTAAACCTATTACACTTTAAAGTCTTATGATATTTATTCGACTTAAAAATAAATGGCATTTTAGTCAGAAGACTAAGACTAAATCAAAATTTGCTGTCAAAATTAATTAAGCGTCCGTGAACTTCAATTCAAAAGGGTTGGGCATGGTGAAAAACTCCATCTCATTTTCTCCTCCAACGTCAAAACTGTCCAACATCATTATTTTACCTTTTTTGGAAAGGGTTTTTGACTTTTTTTGCATGTTCACTTTGTAAACACTGGGCCGATACTTCTGCCTACATCACATGTATGTGATTACATAATGCATGAGGTTGAGTTAGTAGTGCAAGATGAGCATTTGTGGTTAAAAAGTATATAAACTGTAATTTTTCTTTAGAAAATGACCAATCATTACGCTAGATAAGACCCTTATTCCTCAGCTGGGATTGCGTAGAACCCTTTAAAGCTGCACTGACCCATTGGCCATCATTGAAGTTCACTATATGCAGAAAAATCCTGGAATGTTTTCCTCAAAAACCTTCATTTCTTTCTGACTGAAGAAAGAATGGATGACATGGGGGTGAGTAAATTATCAGGTAATTTTCATTCTGGAAGTGAACTAATCCTTTAAGACACAGTGCAGATAACTTCAAACAAACATTCTATTAAAGTTACTTTAAAGAAACTTCATAATATTAGCCAAAGTTTTAAGAATGTTCCCTGTTAGCGGAGTCAGCTGCACTTGTTGCTAGAGCTTTTTTAGAGGTCTTTTGAAACCACTCTAAGGAAACTGACGTCAACAGACACCTCGCGCATGCTGGCTTTCAAATAGAGCTGCCGCTTGGGCTCTTGTGGATCTATTACCATAATGTGTCTGCCATTCCCTTTGGTCACACCCTACAATGAAACTCATAACTTAAAGTGACTTTCTAGACGCTCATATTAAATAAACCCCAGTGTGTCTGCTTTGAATGGGGATGAGGAGTGAGACAGTTGTGTTAGTCTCAACAAAGCTTAAACAGTCAAAACGACATCAGCTCCTAAGCAGACAATTACGGCCCTTGTACAAGGACACTTCACATTATCCTTTGATAACACTCTGTATGGTGTTATATCAATAAAGCGGCCCAGAATCCAAAAGATTAAGGTGAACTGCCATGAGCCTGCTATAGTTAATGTTGAATCTTTGTCCGGTAAGATAGCGGCAAGCCACTTTCATCGCGGTCTGTTTGATCTCAACCTCCAGCCTCATATTAAAGGACCAGCAGTAGCCTATCATTAGCTGTGGCACTTTTATCTGCATCAAAGCCACTGATCAGACAATACTGTCCATAAATGGTGATGGAAATGCCATCTGGTTACCATTTTAACTGTGCAAGAACATTGAAAGTCTGAATGTTTATTAGCGTCTTTTTGGGGGCAAACTTTATTTCATTATTTTGATTTTAAATGGCAAAATAAAAGCCTTGCTTTCTGATCTTTAACCTCTTGCCTTGGCTGATTAGCATTTGTCAGCTAAAATGAAAAAATAAAGCTAATCATGATCTGAGCTGGAAACACAGATGCTAGGTAAATGAGGGTGTTGCACAGTGAATAGGAGATGAGGATGTGTCAGACTCACAACATTATGACAGCCTCTGACTGAGCCCTAAGGGGGACTGTCAATATTTACCAAGAGCGTCAAATCCATTCAAATGGCCCCATCATGACTCATGCCCACCAGATATTTGTCCATAAATAAATGAATAAATAAATAAATAAATATATATATATGTTGCATGGTTATTGTAGGTAAAAAGCAATTGTATAAAGTGCTGTACACAAAAGAAAAGAAAAGAAAAGAAAAGAAAAGAAAAGAAAAGGAAAGGAAAGGAAAGGAAAGGAAAGAAAAGAAAAGAAAAGAAAAGAAAAGAAAAGAAAAGAAAAATGTTAGTAAATTTTAAGAGAAAATACTAATGGAGTTTTTCTACTTTAAATTTCATGCTGAATTCAATATGTTCAATTAATTGTGAAATTTACTAGCACTTTCCAAAATGAACATTATTTCTATACCATTTTTTTTATAAATTAAACACACAAAAAAAGTAAGAAACACATCAAATTGTGACAATTCCAGTTCACCGTTTTCCACTGTAAATTACTTCTAAAAACTGTATTTTATGGTAAAATTAAAAGAAATGTCCCTTTAGATGTATTATAGTTTATCATTTTGTACTGCAAAGGGAACTTTTGTTAACCAATTAACAGCTGAAATCATTGAGTTGTTCATTTAAGTTGCAAATGTTGTCATTATACCGTTCTCATGCACACAAAAGGAGTTCTTATCAAAATGTCAAACCTGCTGTTTTGCATACAGCAACATGCATGCTGATCACTCTTGTCTATGTATAGATGCATGTTTGCATTTATTCTATTTTTATTCAATTTATTCAATAAATACTTGATTAAATATTAAACAATTTCATATTATTTAAACTTCTCTTATTATCAATTTCACTGATCCGAAATATATCATTTAAAAATGTATGTAATTTCCATTAGATTTAATTTTAAATTTAGATCATCAGTCATCAAAGCTTCTTAAATATTGATCACAGACACAGACATTTCCTTTAAATTTCACCAAGCTGGGGTGCGTTTCCCAAAAGCAGCCATGGTCGCTAGTTCCGTTGTTACCAATAGAGTTCAATGGAGCAATCATAGTTAGCTAAGGATGCTTTTGGGAAACGCACCCCTGATTACTCACTAAAAACTCCCACAGATCATGTTTTAATGTCATTTTAAGTCTTATTTTGATGTAACAAATTGGTTATATCTAAGTGTGTGAGTTGTTTACTTACTTTTTTAAATTACTTTTCTCATTAACGCCATTATATTGTTCATTCAGACTGATTCACGAGGGCGGGACTTATCGCATGAACCAATCACAGCCGATCGTAACCAGTCATATCCAATCATATCGCGATAAGGGTTCTGTTAAAACTCAATAGCCCCAGGGAAGAGACGCGAACTCCCACTGTAACTAATTTTACCTGCAGGTGTTGCTGCTGGACAATGTTTGTTTAGAAATATGAGTAATTTATATGGTCCCTCCCCCACACCCCCTTCTGGTTTATTGAACTGTTGTATAAAATCAATATCACATTTGTCATTTTTGCAAAAAAATAACTCTTATAATCAATGAAGCTGTCCATACACTGTATGATAAATAAATCTCTACAGCAATCGAATCTTTTCATTTCATTTTCATTTTTACTAGTTTTATGTTTGAAGTATTATATTTTTATTGAAAAACCAGGGGACCCCCCAAGTATATATTTTTGGGTGTTATGGGGGTCCCGTAATGCTTATAGGAAGTCCGGGACCCCCCAGCCCCCCCCTCAATTCGAACACTGGTTATAAATTATAAACAGTGTTGCCAGATTGGGCGGGTTGCCGCCCAATTGGGCTTTATTTGATCGGCTTGGACAAAAATTTATACAAAATTTGGGCTGCTTTTAAAAAATTAAAAGCCGCCCAATCAGCTGTTTTTTCTTTGCTTTTATTTAACTTTTTTTGCCACATTATTTTGGCAGTTAATATTTTGGGCTGGTTTTTGTTAAAGTGGGCGGGTTTTAGTGAGCTTTTGGGCTGGAAATCGTCAACCCGATCTGGCAACACTGCTTACAAACGTATAAATTCTCTATACCTGTATGGTTTGGACTTTGAACCTTGCTCTCCTTAAAAGCGACACAAACATTTGTATGACTAACTCCAGTAGACTAACACGTGTTTACACCTGCAGTGTATGCAGAAATATTAAGTTATTAAAAAGTGTTCTTTTCTCGTCTGCAGCTCGAAGTCATACTGGACTGCTGCGGTGCCCCTTATAAAAACAGGTGGATGATGCCTTAAAATGAGTGTAAACTTTTAGGTAAACCACACACAAACCACTTACTATGAGTAAAATGATTCATAACACAATACACAGTGGTCTTGTACATGCAGGTAAACAAATATTTGCAAAGATAAACTATATTGTATCCTAATTTGTGAGTTTTCCTTCTAAATGGCTCCAAAAAAAGTCAGGATACAGGTAGAAATGACAGCATCTATCAACACCAGACACGTGTGTCAGTGAATTGAGGTCGCGCAAAGGGCCTTTCTGTGGCTGTTGTTGAGTGCTCTGAATCTTCTGTCAGACATGAAAGGCCATTGTTCTGTGCCGAAGTATACTTTTGAGGTTCACAAGTAGATATTGTCTGCCAAAGCCTTCATTACTGTGACTGAACCACTTACCTGCTGTCTGTCTTTGAAGGTCATCTACCCTAACTAGTCATTTTCTGGGTAGATGACAGATTTTTTCAATTTTACCTCTGGAAAAAAAAATGGTGCATTATAAATACCTATCATAAATTGTACAGTTATTTTTATCCACTACCTAAAGAGAAATTCTGAGAATAATAAAAATGCAGATAGGTTACTATCTAGTGTGCTTCGCTGGACAGCAGCATGATATGCAGAGCGTATCTTCCGTCCACAGCAGCAAGCATTCCTCGCTCAGCCTGTTGCTTAGTTACCAACAATTTCTAAATGTTTCCATCTTACGTCGGCGGACGATGTGGATGTAATCGATTTTGCTGTGAATTTCATCCCTGTCACCATTCATCGCATTACATATGCACTGATTTTGCTCATTATCATAAAACTATAAGCTATGTATTTCTTCAGCACACACTATGAAAGTGCAACAGCAAGGGAAATATTTACAGGAAACTGTCAAGAAAACTGAAAAAAATTCATAATTATTTCAAGGCTGACTTGCTATTGACTCACAAATATCAATATTTAGAGCCGAACGCTGTAAACTGCACAGACTGGACACATGATGAAAATGGAGAAGAAGGTATGAATGAAGCATTTGGAAGCTGCATAAGTAAACATTTAAAACTTCACAACCTGATGTTCACTGTTGAAAGATGTGACACTGAGAGAGCGAGAGAGTTTCGTACAGGTGGAGCTCTGCTAAAACTCTTTAAGCATCACATTTATTTCAGTAATTGTTTTGTTTTTCAGAGAAATGATAAATGCAATGCCTGGGGCGAGTTCAGCACAGTTCAATTTGCAGACTGTCGTACCGATGGATGCTTTTGGATGCTTTTTAGTCCATCTGGAAAAATATGCAGAGAGAACAAAAAGTCAGATTCTGCTAGAAAGGTAGGTACTTTTTTTCATTGTGTTATAAAATAATAAAATTTCATTCAGTGAATCAGTATCTGTTTATCTTTTGTGCTGTTTGTTTTACATCTTGAATGTTTTCACTATTTAGTAAAAGGCCATAATAGTGAAAAAACAGGTACTGTGTTTCAGTTTATACATTTGTATGAACTGTAATAGTATACCAAATCATATTATGCAAAGCTGAGAGATTATTTCTAAAAACTTAAAATGAAATAAAAACAAATTTAACCTGCCCAGTTTTCAGTGTCTTGAAGTGAAAAGGCTCGTACACTTTCAGAAAAATGGTACAGAAGCTGTCACTGGGGTGGTATTTTTTCCAAAGGTACAAATAAGTACTATTAAGGTACTAATATGTACACTTCAGGTACTAAAATGTACCTTTAAGGTACTTACATGCACTCTTCAGGGGTAAATAAGGCACAAATGTGTACCTTTTGAAAGGGTACCATCCCAGTGACAGCTTTTGGACCTGAATTTGAACCGTTCTGAACCTTTGTACACTTTTTTGTGTGTAGTTTATATTTCAGAACATACATATTAAAATTGTTTGCTGTAGAGCAAGCCGTATGTAAACTAAAAATGCATTTATATAATCCATACACTATCTTCAAATATGTAATTAATGAACTAAATGAGAGCAAACAAGGAAATCACATTGGCTATGTAACTGATAAAATCATGTGGACGGATGTGGCCACTAGCAAGCTGGCTTTCTGCTTTAACCTTTCCCAATAAGGGCTGATGTTGAATATACTGATGAAATTACCTTTATTGCCTCGGTTTTGCGTGTTTATGCATTGAAGTCTGAACGGCTGATCCCTCTCGGCAGATGTTTCAGGACTTAAACATAAGGTTCTCTTGATATTCATCAGTACATGGGGTTCGGCAATAGATCATGTTTGCATAATGAATTAAGGAATTAAGGCTGGGAGCTGCCGCTTGCTTTGCTCCAGAGCTCTGGCCTGTTTACTTGCAGATGACATTCATCACAGCCAAAGTCAGATGCTTAATGTGCATGAAACGAACACAAGCTGCAAGCTTCTGTCTGAAGAGTGAAAGAGAAACTTGGTCCGAAGCGCCGTTCTGCAAGGACTTTGGAATTACAATTTTAACATTTCTCATCACACACTGTGAGAGTGAAAACCAGGGGTAATGACGGTTGAGCAATGTAATTAACAACGGCCCATCTCTTCCTCCATTTCCTATTGACCGCAGGATCCGCGCTTGATCTCTCTGACTTTGGATTTGAATTTATAGATGTTTCCTAATGCATAAAAATGGTTCCAGCAGCGAATAGTTTGCATTTGAACATTTGAAATTAGCTTACTATACATTTGAAATGGAAAATAAAAGGATTTCGACAAGTGGTTTGCTTTGTGAGACAGATTTTACCAAAACTGTGAATACAAAGGGTAAAATATAAATATCCCTAAAAATACATACACACAAAGTAAATAAATAAATAAATAAATAAATAAATAAATAAACTTTAAATAAATGAATAAATAAATAAAACGATATTGTAAAAATTGTTAAATATTATTCTCAGTGTCTTTTAGTTTAATTTGATGTACTAAAACTTACCTAAACTTAATAATATAAAAACTATATAAACATTTTTAACAGCCAAAATTAATAAAAATGACACAACCACACAACATTTTACATTTAAAATATAAAATATAAAATTTTAAAAATCTGAATTTAATAATTTAATTGCGTCAAAAAATCTTTATAGTTCTAAATCTGAATTCTAATTGGATTGGAACTAGTTGCAGTTACATAAATAAATAATTTTTTAAATAGATATTATTTATTTCAAATATACTGGATGTTGGATTTTATGTAATTAACTTAAAAAAAACATAAAAAAAAAACCATCAATAATGACACTGAAGACTGAAGTAATGATGCTGAAAGTCTCAAAACACGGTGCAATTCTGAGTATGCTACACACAGGTGAGTGGGCTGGACAAACCACCTGTAGTAATGCATTCATCTCTATATGCACCAGACACTTTTCTATAAACACTACATGTTACACAGAAAACATTGTGTACCTCTGAGTGTGCTACATACAGGTGAGTGGGCTAGACAAACCACCTGCAGAAACACTCTTTTCTCTCTATGCACCAGACACTTTCTTATTAACACTCCATGTTACAAGGACCTAATAAGGACTTAACAAATGTTTACTTGTCAATGCACCACAAATCATATTGCTCTATTTGCTTCTTAACCTTTAAATACCTCTTCTGCACATTATCATGCACAGTTATTATGTAAAGTACTTGTATAGTCTGTCTTAGGTTATGTGTATGTATAGTCAATTATTTATAGTATATGTATAGTTAGATGTATAGGTTTAAAAAATAGTCTCTACATCTAATGTATGCATGTTCATATTTATGTTATTTATATTTATGTAGCACCGTGGTCCTGCGAGATGTCCACACATGTAGCGGAATGACAATACAGCTCAACTTGACTTGACTTGACTTGACTGAAAACTCTGGCATCACAGGAACTTTTTTTTTTTTTTTTTTTTTTTTAAATATATCAAAATATATTTTCTGTTATAATGTTCATACATATATATTTGGGTCAACTGTTTGAAATTGAGATTTATACATCATCTGAAATCTTTCCACTGATGTGTGGTTTGTTAGGATATGACAATATTTGGCCGAGATACAACTATTTGAAAATCTGGAATCTGAAGGTGCAAAAAAAATCAAAATATTAAGAAAATCGCCTTTTAAAGGGGTCATCGGATGCAAAGTTCACTTTTACATGTTGTTTGAACATGAATGTGTGTTGGCAGTGTATGTACAAATCTACCCTATAATGATAAAAATCCATGCAGTTTTTAATTAAATCTGTAAAAAAAAATTCGAACATTCTCAGATGCCTGTCAGTGTGGCGTTGAGGCCGCTCCCACGATGTTGATTGACATGAGCGTTTTACCTCAGATCTGCTGTAACAGCCCGACCTCCATTATTTGGATGCCGAAGCAGGGATGTAAGTTAGACAAGAATATCTCTGATTGAGCGATTGAGGCGTTGTGTTGCTGGATGTAATAATGAACATAGTGGTCGTCATTTACTACTGATATCTGAGCAGCTAAAGATGCAGTGGATTACGTTTGTTTGTCTATGGAATGCACCTCCCAATCTACATATATCTGTCTAAGTTCAGACAAATCATTCGTGATCCAGTTTCACTTACAGCAGAAGTGAGTATAAGGGATTTTTATGAATCTTTGCGATCGCCTTTCCTAATAACGTGCTAGTTAGCAAGTTTAGCAGCTAAACTCAGCTAAATGCGGCTAAAGTAAACAGGCTTGTCACTGCACAGACAGAAGAGAGGGGCGGGGCGAGCAGAGCTCATCAACATTTAAAGCAACCTGGACCAGAACAGGATGATTTTTGCAGAGCTCATTTTGACAAGGTAAAAAGGGTGTTGTTTTACACAACCATTGAGAATTTTTAACCAAAGTATAGAGACTTTTCATTAAGACCCTAAAGAATCATATCAACTTGTGGAAAATGGGCATCCGATGACCTCTTTAAAGTTGTCCAAATGAAGTTCTTAGCAGTGCATATTACTAATCAAAAATTAAGTTTTGATATATTTATGGTAGGAAATTTACAAAATATCTTAATGGAACATGATCTTTACTTCATACCCTAATGATTTTTGCCATAAAAGAAAAATAATTTTGACCCATACAGTGTATTGTTCGCTATTACTACAAATATACCATGGTTTTGTGGTCAAGGGTCACATATAATATAATATAATACATTTTATATTCTTATTGATATTGATATTCTTATTATTTGCAATGATTTTTCTGATGTCTGTGGCCTTACTAGAACAGACCTGTGACCCATTTTGGGGTCGCGACCCACCAGCCAGAGTATAATCGATAGGGTGTTTTCTACACAAACACACACACACACACACACACACACACACACACACACACATTTCCCGAATTAGGAGGGTGTACAGTACATGTGTGTCTTGGGTTAGAAGGATGTGATACCTGTGAGAAGGTGTGTGATGGTCATGTTCCCACTGTAGGGCTGGATCAATGGCTGAGGTGTGTGTATGTCAGGCTGGGGTGAGGACCCGGTCAGGACAGGTGCAGGGGCCGAGCGCCTGGTCCTCAGCTCATGCTCTCTGCACTAATTACGTTTAGGGGCTTTGTGCGGCCGTGCTTGGTTACTCTGGCAGGCTACGAGGACTCAATGTGCAGGGATTTACCTGAGAGACGTAATGAACATGGTCTTACTTCTTCAAATCACATGTCCTTTGTTCATTCTCATGGGAAAGGGTCTTCTTCACGCTCCCCTAATCCTGTGCTTGAAGCCTGTTTGTACTGGTCTTCCCTTGTCTGCTTTTCTTCCCTCATCCTCTCTCTCTCTCCATCTATCTCTCTGCTACAACCTCCATTACAACAGAAGCTTGTAGCTACAATAGGGGTTATTTTAAGAGCAGACTCTAACTCACTTGGGACATGTGCTGCACTCACCACCATTGGTCACTTCCTCTGACAGGCCGGAGGATCTGAAGGTGCCGCCATGTTACATACTGCAGGACTTGCTGCAGTTACAAACCAGACTGTTGAGTTGTTAATAATACTTTACTTTTAATTGCAATGCTTAATTTCTTAGTTGCTTAATTATTTTTTGCATTCATTTAGAATTTCAGCCATTAATATGCCATTAGTGTGGTGTTAAAATATTTTTTCAGCATATGCATAGAGTTTAAGCCATTCATAGACTGATTTCTCCAAAAAATATGACCTTTGTGGCTCTTATAGAAAAATACTGTGTTGAGGTTTTCTCCAGTACCTAGAGAAAGCTTGTGTTAGTGTTCCACTCAATGGCAGTGATGTGGGACCACAGCTGGTTTTTTAACCAATCATCTGAGCTGTAAACAACAAATGACATGAAATTAGACTATTAAAATACTAATTTAATTATAATTACTTAAACATAAAATTATTGGAATAAAATTAAATAACCTCTGCCGTATATAATAACCTAAACCCTTAAGAGTGATGCACAATTACCATTTTAGATCCACAACCTACTCTATAAGATTTCAGTTCAAACTGAAAGCATAAAACTAAGCTAACCAATGGTGTTTTCAAAGCACAGTGCTAAACTGTGACAATTTATTCAGTGACGCCCTTCAATTGCCAGCATTAAACCCAGCAGCGCATATACAGTACTTACTTGCTGGCAGCCCACCAAAATAAAAGCTTGCTGATTTTAAATTCATATATACATACATACATACATATATTTATTTATTTTTAAAAAGGAAACATTAGCTTTTTAGTTCTAGTTCACTAGAAAATAATTGTATTTTTATTTAATACTCCCTTTTTAAAAAAAATAAAAATAGTATATCACACTTTAGTATTTTGCTTATTATTTTATTTTTAAAAAATGCAATAATTTTATTATTACTATTATTAATTTATTTTGTATAGTTATATTTAATGGGTCACACTATGTACAGTGTGAGGCCCAAACCAAATAATACAATTGGTGCTCTTATAAGAACCAGGCTGAAAAACTAAGGTGCAAATATCTATAAGTACTAAGTAGTATAAATAACATCTAACTACTATTATTGCAAAGAAAATACTGCTATTTTTACATAGTGTAAATATTATATCTCACTATTTTTACTTAAACAAATAGCATATCACTAAGAAAAGGCAGCTATTTTCACTTAGTGTAAATAGCATCTATCGCTATTTGGACTTATTGTAAATAGCATGTATCACTAAGAAAATACCGCTAGACTGCCTAAAATTAATATAATATAAAAAGCTTTAAAAAAATATTTTATTTATTTTAGCTATTTCCCAAGGCATTTCTCATTGTGCTTTAGTTTAATTTGATATTTTTGTATTAAAATTACTAAGCTAAACTAAATACTGAAATAAAATTTTAAAACGTAGCATATTTCAAAAGCGAAAACTAATCAAACTGGCCACACAACAAAATTACTAAAACATTGAATTTAAAATAGAAAATATACAAATAAAAAATAATTCAGAATTTTAATTTTAAAAAACAACAGTTTAAAATACTGAACTATAACAGTATAGTTTTTATAGTTCATAATTTGCATCAAAAAAGCATCATAGTTCTGAGTCTATACTGTGTATGGATTGGAACTAGTTGCAATTGACCCTTCTCAAAGATCCACCCCCTTTCTTTAATGGTGCTATGTCCGACATGCCATCCACTCTCACACCACACATCATGTTCTCACACAGTGAAAAATACATCACGGAACAAAGAGGAAACTGACAATGTGCCGACAGACAAGACAGAGTAGGTTACTTCTGGTATGAAACAATGTCTTAGCTTTCAATTTCCATCATTTTTTAAAATAAATTCCTGAATAAAATTTTTGTGGCTCTTTTCAGCTCAGGTGCCATGGGAACTGATAATCTTTTCATATTAATATAAAACCCGAAATAAACATGAATGAACATCAGAAGGTATTTTTTTAAACTGCAGAAAGGCGTCAATACACACCATTTTTCAAGGTTAAGTCCACTGAAGTTGATCTACTTTCTTGTCTGAGTTGTTTGACAAGAAAGTAGATTCTGCGTTATGATTGGTCAGACCGCCTAAGAAGTTAGGGAAGATCTTATTTTTTTAAGTTTCATTACAAGCAGTTCACACATTGGCAATAAAAAGTGATTAATACATGAACATTCTTACATATAGCCCCTTTAATAACTGACCTTATTTATTTGTCATTTTTAGGGGTTCAAGCGTGTACCACTGAAACCCTATTGTAATTGTTAGAATGGTCACGGATCAGCCATCTCTATGTAAAACTGATCGTGTAGACCAAACCGTAAGTCGTAGAGACTTGAAACTTGAAGAAATGGTAATACTCACACCGCCTACAAGGTGTTCAAGGCTCGCCCCAATCAGCCTGACGGAGGCGCTACAGCGATCAATGGTACGAAAACACTCATAACTCTCAAACCATCAGTCGCTGGCTCAAGTGTCTTATGTTGTTGGAATCCTTGGCGATTTTTGGGTATTTAGCATTTTTTGAAAAACATACTTTTGCGAACTAGTCCTAGGTTTTTCAGAACCAAAACAGTGCCGAAAGATTCTCTGGAGACAAAAGAACTTTAGACTCACTGTCACAAAGGGGCACCAAAATGTTCAAAAGGGGCAGGGCCACTTTCAATAAAACTCCTGAACGGAAAGATATATGTCTGCCAAATTCAGAACACTTATGTAAAAGCTCAGTCTGAGGTCACTTGGTGGCACTATAAGAGGGGGGAAAAAATAAAAATGGCTATAATTGCACAATCAGTGCATGAAAATCAGTGTTCACAGTCTTGGTCCAAAGTGCCACAAGTTTGGACCAAATTTTGAGCACCTGTTAGAGAAGGTTAATGGAGGTCAATTGGAATGAAACTCGGTGGGCCTGTTTGACTCAGGACTCCAAAGGTTTGTGAGAAATTTGAAAGAAATTGGCCACTGGAGCCAATTTCAAAAATGTTTACCGCATTTTTTGAGGGTATAAACTATTGTACGTCACGCGATATTCATATCATACAATCAAACTCCTCATTCTGGACAACTTTGCCTCTAGAGCCACTGTGTCAATCAAATCGTTCTTTAAATGATTGAGAAGATGTCAAAAACTTACTTTTATGAACTAGTCCAAGGTTTTTTGCTGAATCTGAAAAATAAAACACTGCAGTACAATTCTCTGGACTCTCTAGGTCAATAATTATCAAAAAAAAAGTTGAAATTTACCCTTTGGGAACTATAACTGGGTTGTTTAGAAAAGGGACCTGTCCGAACTTACCCAAAATCCTATAAAGCCTAAAGGAAAACTCAAAACTTCACAAGACCTGGTGAGCACATGCAACAGGTGATTCTAAACAAGCATGCAAAGTTTTAAAGGGATCGGACCACAGATGCCACTATAACAGTCATAAAAGTTAAAAAAACATAACATTTCTATGGCAAATTACCTGTATTTGATGCTTTTTTTCAATCATTGATTTAGGTGGTTACAGACTTGCTAAACATAAGTCTTTTTCTGTATTTGCTTAAAGGAGAAGTCCAATTCCAAAACAAAGATTCACATATAATGTACTCACCCCCTTGTCAGATATTCATGTCTTTCTTTCTTCAGTCATAAAGAGATTGTTTTTTGAGGAAAACATTTCAGCATTTTTCTCCATATAATGGACTGATATGGTGTCCATTATATGTCCACGAATTTGAACTTCCAAAATGCAGTTTAAATGCAGCTTCAAACGATCCCAAATGCGGTTGAAAACGATCGCAGCTGAGGAAGAAGGGTCTTAAAACGATCAGTTATTTTCATTTAAAAAAATATTCATTTTAATCTCAAACGCTCGTCTTGCCTTTCTCTCCCTGAACTCTATGTATTCAGACTCAAGACAGTTAGGTTATGTTGAAAAACTCCATTCGAATTTTCTCCCTCAACTTCAACTTCAAATCATTTCAAAATCATCCTGCATTGCTGCAGAAGTACCGACCCAGTCTTTGCAAAGTGAACATGCAAAGAAGATCAAACACCCCTAACAAAAAAGGTAAAACAGTGACATAGGATGATTTCAAAGTTGAGAGTGAACATGAGATGGGAGTTAAGACCCTTTTTTCTCAGCTGGGATTGTTTACAACTGCATTTGGGATCATTTGAAGCCACATTTAAACTGCATTTTGGAAGTTCAAAATCAGGTCACCATATCCGTCCATTATATGGAGAAAAATGCTGAAATGTTTTCCTCAAAAAACATAATTTCTTTACGACTGAAGACAGAAAGACATGAACATTGTGAATGACAAGGGGGTGAGTAAATTATTTGTAAATTGTTGTTCTGGAAGTGGACTTTAAGTGTCTTAAAGCACTTGAACCTTGGTAATCGCTGCTTGCAGCTATATTTTTAATTATATTTCTTTTGCTGCCATTGTATAAATTTACAGCGGTTTCAGAACATCTGTCACACATGGCCTCTAATGTTGCAGTCACGTTTGCCTTTGTACAATTAAATCCTGCAGGCAAAACAAAGTCATTTCAATAGGAATCCACACTGGATTCAGTGAATCTGGAGTTTGTGTCAGGGGTGTGTGAGGCAAATCATCAATCTCAGTTTTTGCACTGAAGTTTGTTAAACCTTAAATACACAAATGACCTCATGACATGTAAATGTGGACATATGTGTATAATGGTACATTTTCATCACTCAAATCCATGATTAAGACCTTAATAATTTACAATTCTGCAGTATTTTTTAATCAGCCATTATGTGTGAGAAGCCTGAAGAAAGTAAAGGAAAAAATTCCAGGCTGCCATACGACTGCCATGCCAACTGAGATGAGATGAGAAATATTCACCACATCCTCCTCAGTATGCAAAGGGAGAATAGTCTTCAGGCGATTAATTTGTCATTCAGCCACAAACATGAAGACTCCCAATATTGTGTTGAAGTCAACTATTGTGCCGTACCTGAGCCTCCAGATGGGCACCTGCTCAGCTAAGCAGAGTGATTTAGATGATCACAAATAAAGCAAGTCACAACATCTCTGTCTCAAGACTAGGGCTTTTGGAGCTTATTTTAACAAACAAATGAATGTGCCAGAACACACACGACACAAACTAATTGTCCAGTGACCAGATGGCCAGCGACACACCGGTCAAGTAAACACTCACGCTCGTGTGGAATCAAGCCAAAGCATGTTTCACTAAACTAAATGAGACATTGTTCTGCAGATATTACAACAGACGTGAGAATAAATCACAAATATATCACATTGACAGCAGTGTTTTGCGATGTTTAAGATAAACATCACCTCACTCATGTTTGTCATATTTGTTTTAAAGAAGATTGTGGTTGAATGCTTAAGATGACATTTCAAGCAGTTTGGCATTATGTAATTCACCACCATTCTGATATGTGTTAAATAATCTAAAATTTTAAATGTTTTAGCTTCTCTATAATTATTCTTCATACACTTTTTATGACCTCACGTTAATTGAGAAACTACATGAAATACACTACCAGTCAAAAGTTTTTGAACAGTAAGATTTTTAATGTTTTTTAAAAGTCTCATCTGCTCACCAATCTTGCATTTATTTAATCCAAAGTACAGCAAAAACCGTACAATTCTGAAATATTTTTACTATTTAAAATAACTGCTTTATATTTGAATATATTTATAAAATGTAATTTATTCCTATGATTTCAAAGCTGAATTTTAGCATCATTACTCCAGTCCAGTCACAAATCATTCTATTATTCTGGTTTGCTGCTCAAAAAACATTTATTATTATTATGTTGAAAACAGCTTTTTCAGGTTTCTTTGAAAATTCAGAAGAACAGGATTTATCAGAAATAGAAATCTTTTGTAACATAAATGTCTTTGTCATCACTTTTGATCAAATTAAAGCATCCTTGCTAAATAAAAGTATTAATTTCTATTAAAAAAGTAAACTAAAATAAAATTATATATATATATATATATACTGACTCCAAGCTTTTAGATAAATTTTGGATAAATGCTGATCTTTGGATCTTTCTATTTACCAAAGAAGATTCACTGTCTATCTATCTATCTATCTATCTAAAAAAAAATACTCAACTGTTTTAAATATTGATAATGATAATAATAAAAATGTTTCTTGAACAGCAAATCAGAATGATTTCTGAAGGATAATGTGACACTGAAGACTGGAGTAATGATGCTGAAAATTTAGCTTTGATCACAGGAATAAATTACATTTATAAATATATTCAGATAGAAAGCAGGTATTTTAAATAGCAAAAGTATTTCACAATATTGCTGCATTTGCTGTATTATTAATCAAATAAATACAGGCTTGGTGAGCAGAAGAGACTATGAAGAGACTTTTGACAGGTAGTGTAATGAATTCAACGATAACTCCATTTTTATGTAATCAGACTAATTCCCTCATTGCATCTAAAATGTAAATGTAAACGCATCCTGAAACGGCTAATTAATCTTAAGTCACATAAGCCGTGGTTTGTCAGAGCTGTGGCTGGTGTTTGTTGGAAGCCACACACAGTGGAAATGGACAGTATCAGATTGCACCTCTTTGCCCTAATTACCAGAGCTTTGCCTCAGTGGGCCGTCATGGTTTGTTAACAGCAAGAGCTTATTAACATGGATGAGGGGGTCTGAGGGGGCTCAGTATAAATACCTGCACACGCCCAGCTCGTGTCACACAGGTGGGCCGATGCCGTGCGAGCAGGACTCAGACCCCGAGTAAGTGAACATCTAGAGTCATGACCTGCCAGGCCTTCAGCACCACCGACTCCTTCACTACTCTCAGCGGAGACTCGGCTGCTCTGCCGCTGCTAATGCATCACGCCGGAGCTGCAGACTGCCTGCCCGTCACAAGCCACACCGCCAACATGGTGCCTTCAGGTAAATCTCATGCTCTTGGACTATCATACAATGATTCGGCTGGGTCCCACTTTATATTAGGTATTTTTACTTACATTAAAAAATAAGCGTTCATATTGTATTGCAAAACACTTTTGCTGCTATTGAGGTGGGATACGGGTAAGGTTAGGGACAGATTTAGTGGTATAAGTAGGTTTAAGGGTGTAACAATAAATGTAATTGCAGAAATTAATTACAAATGTAATTACATGGCAGTATTTTTTAAAATATAACTACAATATAAAAACATGTATGTAAGTACATAGTAGTTAAGGCCACCTAATATAAAGTGGTACTCGCCTAACTATATAATTGTGCAGAGTTAGGATAGCTTATCAAATATTCTTCGTAACTGTTTAAAGGGATGAGAAAATGCTTATCTTTTGTTGTTGGTGTCAAAGCTGTATACTGTTTTGGTGCAAATCCATCTGGCATTTGGCAATGATACTAATGCAATATTTGGTCTTGTATTTGTTCTATGTTTCAAAAATTCATTTATTTATTTATTTGTTTATTTTTACGTTTATATTCGATTTGAAACAAAACCAGTTGAGAACACTATAATTATGGAGTTAAAATTGTAAATTAATTAAATGCAGACAAAAGCACTCAAAAGTTTGTGGTCTATATTTTTATGCTTACCAGCACTGCATTTATTTGACCAAAAATACAGTAAAAGCAGTGAAATATTATTGCAATTTTCAATTGTAATATATCTGAAAAAGTAATTTTTTCCTGTGATCAAAGCTGAATTTTCAGCATCGTTACTCCAGTCTTTAGTGTTACATGATCCTTTAGAAATCATTCTAATATGTGACCTTAACCCACAAAACCAGTCATAAGGGTCAATTTTTTGAAATTGAGATTTATACATCATCTGAAAGCTGAATAAATAAGCTTTCCATTCACATATGGTTTTAGTGTTTAGTTGGTTAGGATAGGACAATATTTGGCCGAGATAGAACTATTTGAAAATCTGGAATCGGTGCAAAAAAATCTAAGTATTGAGAAAATCGCCTATTACTTATCACAAATTAAGTTTTGGTAGGAAATTTACAAAATATCTTCATGGAACATGATCTTAACTTAATAACCTAATGATTTTTGGCATAAAAGAAAAATCATTAATCAAATAATTTTGACGCATACAATGCATTTTTGGCTGTTGCTAAAACAAACAAACAAGCAAACAAAAAAAAAAAAACGTGCTGCTTAAGATTGATTTTGTAGTCCCAGGTCACATATGATGATTTGCTGCTTAAGAAACATTTCTAATTATTTTTAATGCTCAAAACAGTTGTTCTGCCTAATATTTTTGTGGAAACTGTTGTTGTTTTTTTTTTTTCATTCACGAATAGAAAGTTCAAAATAATACTTTTTTTTTGACATCATAAATGACTTGTCTGTCACTTTTGACCATTTGATGTATCCTTGCTGAATAAATTCATTTATTTAATAGGTCTGTTGAAACTGTGACAGATTTCTTTAGCCTTTGATGAATAGAAAGTTCAAAGAACAGTATTTATTGAAAGTTTCTTTCTGACATTATAAATGACTTTTTTCGTCGCTTTTGAACAGTGTAATTCATCCTTGCTGAATAAATGTAATAATTTCTTTAAAAGCAAAAATCTTATATCACTAAGTAAATCTATACACACTATCTTATGAGAAATTTCCAAATGGAAAAACTCAACTCAACTCAAACTCAAACAAAAATGAAAGTTGTTGCAAACATTACATATGAAATAAGTTGTAAAGTTGTACTTTCATAGATCAATCTCAACTCTGCGTTGACAGTATTTGTCCATTGGGAATATTTTCCTTGGAGGTTTTTATGAAAAACACAGAACAAGCTGAAGGTGATGAAAGAGAGAGACACCGGACTATAAGCGGATGTCCTTTCGACCTAGTCTATATGACCCTAAAGTTCACATATTATTTGGTATTATCTCCAGTCCTCATGGCTGTCATCACTCACAATCTGTCTGACTCTCACTCTGAGGAAGTGACCTTTCCAGAGATCACATCTCTTTATCCCAGGGGAAATGTTTTTGGAGAAATATCACCAAATCAAAAGTATAATGCATTGAACAATGTCTTTTTATATTAGAAACACTTACTGTGCCGCAATTCCAATCAGAGAGACAGGTAAAATTGAATAATGTTTTTGAAAGAGTATTGTTTATTGTAAAATATTAAAATTTCAACTGTTTTCTATTTTAATGTGTTTTATTAAAATAGATCACTCCAGTCTTCAGTGTCACGATTCTTCAGAATTCATTTTTATATGCTGTTTGAAAACAGTTGCGCTGATTAATAATTTCTGAAAACTGATACATTTCAGGTTTCTTTGATTAGAAGAACAACATTTATTTGAAATGGAAATCTTCTCCTGTAATTGTTGATCAATTTAATGCACCTTTGCTGAGTAAAACTATTAATTTCTTTCTTACTGACCCCAAACTTTTGAAAGACGTTTTGTCAAATGGTTTTTAGTGACACTTCTCAGAAATACTAAAAAAGAGCAAGACAAGACAAACAGTAATTTGTTGAAGCAAGTCAAAATTATGTAGACGTGGCTAATCAGCTCAATTTGCACATCTGTTACTTCTCCGCAGATAATTATCAAAGTAGGCATATTATTACTTTGACATGTTGATGGCTAAATTATCGTGTACTTATTTTGTCCCAGTTTTGTCTCACACGCGAGAGAGCATTAGCGAAAGTCTTGTCAGAAACTCTGTGAGTTGAGTCAAATCTCTGCTCATTGTTTGCTATAGTAAATCATAGTTCTTATGCATAATTACTGAACTGTGCAATTTAGCTCGGGTTCCGAGCCAGAAGATGCAAAACTCTCAAATGAAATGTTTTGGCATTTCTATTCATGCAAATATGCCCTCTGTTAACTCAGTCCCGCTTACACCTGCGGAAAGTAGCTGGCAATGTCAGAGTTCACGTCTATCCGAAGTTTGAAGAGTTATTTATCATAATGTGGCTGTTAGTATATCTGAGCACTTAACTGTTGGCGCTCTGGATAAAGCAATGGGTGTTTTTAATAAGGGATCAAAGGTTGATCGCATCATTTCAATGCCAAACTTGCGCATGCTGAACAAGGCCGGCCTATATAAGGAGCTCATCTTGAGATGAGTGTTAGTGGAGGCCGGTCTCGAAATGATGTAGCTGGAGCTTGTTGAGTTTGATTACCACCCACGGGTTTACTCTGATCTGAACCAAATTCAATTGAATGTTCTGTGCAGCTCTGACAGCCGGAGGTCACTGTGCATATTAAGAACTATTATCTGTATTTACATACTTGCTTTCCTTCATTAAATGAGTTTAATTTTATTTTCTGATGCATTTGATGAAGGAAGGAATTATGCAATCTGGTATTCATTATTACGGCAATAATGAATTATTTGTGTAAATGTCACCTTAGGCAGAGATGCGACTCTGAGGATGAGGAAATGCAGCAGTGCTTCATTCACAGACTCAATTGCAAAATAATCATTTGTTTTAGTGAATATTTTGGAAAAAAAAAAACAGACACCATCTATCCTTCTGTCTGTCGTCTTTCTATTTATCTATCGTCTGTCTGTCTATCTCTTTATCTCTATCTAGCTAGCTATCTGTCTATCTGTCATCTATCTGCCTATCAATCATCTGTCCTGTCTATCTATCTATCTATCTATCTGTCTATCCATCATCTGTCTGTCTGTCATCTATCAATCGATCTATCTATTCATCATCTGTCTGTCATCTATCTGTCATCTATCTATCTATCTATCTATCTATCTATCTATCTATCTATCTATCTATCTATCTATCTATCTATCTATCTATCTATCTATCTATCTATCTATCTATCTATCTATCATCTGTCTATCAGCCCATCAATCATGTCTATCAATCATCTGTCCTGTCTATCTATCTATCTATCTATCTATCTATCTATCTATCTATCTATCTATCTATCTATCTATCTATCTATCTATCATCTGTCTGTCTATCTATCTATCTATCTATCTATCTATCTATCTATCTATCTATCTATCTATCATCTGTCTGTCATCTATCATCTGTCTGTCTGTCTATCTATCTATCTATATATCATCTGTCTGTCATCTATCATCTGCCCATCATCTATCTATCTATCTATCTATCTATCTATCTATCTATCTATCTATCTATCATCTGTCTGTCATCTATCATCTATCTATCTATTTATCTATCTATCTATCTATCTATCTATCTATCTATCTATTCATCTGCCTATCAATCATCTGTCTATCAATCTATCTGCCCATCAATCATCTGTCTATCTGTTGATCTATCTATCTATATCTGTCAGTCAGTCATGGATGTATCACTGATATTAGTGTCCGGTTTAGTCCCCTCAGGTCTCCCTCTGGTCCAGTCATCCAAACGCTCTCACATGCACCTCTCCACTTCTGCGCTGGGCAATGCGTCAGCCAGCCTCCACTACCCAATGCCCCCATGTCACTATAGCAACCAGCAGACCACCTACGGTATGATGGCAGGTACGTCAAGTTATGCAGGTGATTTAAATAGTGCTCTTCTGTGCATATGTTTTACTGTACATCATAAACACACACAGAAATGCAGGATTCACTTTGTGTGTGTGAGAGTGCGGTAATGATGTATGATCCGTATCTCCAGCACAGGAAATGCTCTCTGCCAGCATCTCCCAGACCCGCATCCTGCAGACCTGCAGCGTGCCTCATGCCAACATGGTCAACGGAGCCAACTCACTGCAAGGTACAACCTGTGCTTAAATCCAAACTTTCAACCCCATGACATTCACGTGTATCCAGTGTTTTTTCACTCCCGTTGAGAGCTGGCAAACAGAACAGCCAAATGTACATATTTCAGAAGTTCAAAGTCAATCAGAATAAATAATATATAATCAGAGAATAATGGTTATCCATGACAATGACTGCAGCGCGTATGGTGTCTAGTGTGATTCTGACTTGTACTACCAGAAATGTGAGTGTTGACCAGGTAATTTCAGTGTGTTTGTGCTTCCACCTAGTGTTTGTAGCAAGAAATAAAAAGTGAGTGTGTTTTAGTTTTTTTACTGATGCGTACACAAGAGATCCATAATGTAAAAATGAATGAAAAAAAAATGAATAAAATAAAACTTCTATGATTAATCTCTAAATTTACATCTGAAATGTAAACCACCTTTGTCTTTACCATGTATCAGAATCATTATGAATGATTAATTACAATTATGTTTAATTACAAATGCTTCTTTGATTGTACAATTGTCGATACTGAATTACAACTACCTTTCAAACATAACCAAAATACTTAGGAGTCTTATGAGGTAGAGAGAACAGTGCTCTGAAAATATCCAACCACTAGAGGGAGATGCAGATCTATTTATTATCAAAACTAAAGCCTCAACTGACTTTTTTTTTTTTTTTTTTTTTTTTTTTTTACGTTTGCCTTCTGAAATGGAAAACTGGCCATTTTTAAAAAATAAATATTCCAGGTATTTAATTTTTCTTAATGTTGCTTCACAGCCTATTTAATACTAAATATCCTATTTTTGGCTGTTTGGATCTGTTGGTGTTTGGAATTACACACAATATAGTTATATATAGCAGGGTACTGAAATATGTCCTAGTCACCCTTGTAGTCTTTGAAATAAATAATGGTTAGATATTAACAGATCCTTAAACAGTCATCATTCCTTCTAACAAGCAGCTTTCATTTCTGTGCTGTCATCCTGCAGGAGCTCTGGCTCCACGCCTCTATAAGTTCCCAGAGCACAGTTTGGGTGGGGGCTCCTGTGCTTTGACCCACAGCTTACCGCCGCTGCCCCAGGCCCTGCTCACGGACGAACACACCCTAGGTGACATCAAGCAGGAACTACGCAGAAAAAGCCGGCCCCTCGAAGAGCCCCCCGACATGGACTCACCTCAGATTCGTGAACTGGAGAAGTTTGCCAATGACTTCAAATTGAGGAGGATCAAACTAGGTTTGTCTTCTGAGTTGGACCATGTTCATCTCTGTTTTATATATAATACTTAGTATATCACTTAGTTTGTTTAGTTTAGCATGCATCTGTGAGTCTCGCGAAAACAAATTTGTTTACAGGAGCAAAGGAAGCAAGGTTTCCTTACTTTAGCAAAGGAAAACCAGTCTCCTCTTGGTTTATATCAAAATCTTCAGACATCATTCTTTACAAATACACATTTTGAATTTCTAATTTGTGACCGGTGCTTTCTCCATGGCACGTTCACATTCATCCCATCTGAGCGGTGCATGCGCAACACCAATGTCATATGTTATCCGCCTGGAGCTGCTTCAGTGTACGACCCTTTGGCACAAGCTAGACTAAAGCGATTCTTAGTTTTAAATATGGATATTTTTCTTACAAAAATGCAATGATTCGCTACAGGAGGCCTTTATTCACCCCCCATGTCCGCTGAGTATGTTGGCCATGCAAGAACTGGGATGTTTTCAGCTTCCAGGAATTGTGTACAGATCCTTGCAACATGGGGCCGTGCATTATCATGCTGCAATATGAGGTGATGGTGGTGGATGAATGGCACAACAATGGGCCTCAGGATCTTGTCACGGTATCTCTGTGCATTCAAAATGCCATCAATAAAATGCACCTGTGTTCGTTGTCCATAACATATGCCTGCCCATACCATAACCCCACAGCCACCATGGGCCACGTGATCCACAACATTGACATCAGCAAACCGCTCACCCACACAACGCCATACACGCTGTCTGCCATCTGCCCCGTACAGTGAAAACCGGGATTCATCCATGAAGAGAACACTCTCCAAAGTGCCAGACACCATCGAATGTGAGCATTTGCCCACTCAAGTCGGTTACGATGACAAACTGCAGTCAGGTCGAGACCCCGATGAGGTCGACGAGCATGCAGATGAGCCTCCCTGAGACGGTTTCTGACAGTTTGTACAGAAATTCTTTGGTTATGCAAACCGATTGTTGCAGCAGTTGTCCGGGTGGCTGGTCTCAGACGATCTTGGAGGTGAAGATGCTGGATGTGGAGGTCCTGGGCTGGTGTGGTTACACGTGGTCTGCAGTTGTAAGGCTGTTTGGATGTACTGCCAAATTCTCTGAAACACCTTTGGAGAGATGGGATTCAATTCACGGGCAACAGCTCTGGCTCATCCGAGTAACTGCAGTCAGCGCCATTCACTGTTGCCACTTGCTAGCAACTGCTTTCTTCACGGAAGCTTGGTGTTCACATATTTCAACTCAAATCAATATTTCATGTCTAATTATTTTTGTTTATATATTTAGTATATTTGTTTTGTGGCAAGCAGCCATGTAATAAGCGGGATAATGTACATGCAGCCGGTTGTTATTGCAAAATGAAGCTCTTCAGTCTTATACAACTGCTGATATGTCTGTCGGGCTTTACTCTGCCATAACAACAAACTGGATGTACATTATCCCTTATTTAATGTTTCTGAAAGAACCTTGCCATAGAGAACATTCCCTGTTAGTGACTGCAAGTATAGTTTTTAAAAATATACTTTTAAGATCTGAAGTACATTAAAATTGCACATTCAATACAATTAACCACACTTTTTTTTTCACAAGGGTTAAAACTTCTCCTAACTTTTAGCTTTGATTGACAGGTTACACACAGACCAATGTGGGTGAAGCCCTGGCGGCGGTGCACGGCTCCGAATTCAGCCAAACCACCATCTGCCGCTTCGAGAACTTGCAGCTCAGCTTCAAAAACGCCTGCAAGCTCAAATCCATCCTGGCAAAGTGGCTGGAGGAGGCTGAGCAAGCCGGTGGTGAGTCAACACACTCCTGATTTATTTATTTATTTATTTATTTATCACTATCGAACCATTATCCCTGAGTTTTTAATGAAAACATAAGCCTAGCTCTAATTTGTGACTCCCATCAGCTCTTTTTAATGAGAAGATGGGCATGCATGAGCGTAAGCGCAAACGGAGAACAACCATCAGGTAAATGGGGAATCTGAACTAAACCTACATAGCAAACAAAAGCCATTATATCAGCATCTCCCTCTAATTAATACCTAATTAGTTCTTAATTTCCTCCCTCAGTCTCGGGGCTAAGGAAGCCTTAGAAAGGAATTTTGTGGAGAAGAGTAAGCCATCATCTCAGGAGATTGTGCGAATGGCGGAGGGTCTCCATCTGGAGAAGGAGGTGGTGCGCGTTTGGTTCTGTAACCGCCGGCAGAGGGAGAAGAGGGTCAAAACCAGCCTACACCACAGCTCCTTCATGGCCAAAGAGACTGCGGCCTGTAGACCTTGAAGATCCTGATGTGTGATTGTCTACAGGCAAAAAACCAACACCGACCTTTGGCAGTGAGTGGGTTTGTTGTACTGATTCACCAGCAGGAGAGAGTGAGGATATGCAGTGACCCTAAAAACTATTGAACACATTTAAAAATGTCTGAATCATGTTATATCATGCATATCAAAATATCAAACATCAAACATGTGCCAACAAGCTATGACATTATGAAACATTTTCACATTTGATAAAGTGTTTTTAGTAGATGTATGAAGTCATTTCTCCTCAAATTCACACGTGTGGAAAATTACATGAACTAATTTAAGAATATATGATCTAATGTTTTACAAATACTTAGTGTCACAATACTTTCTCTTAATAATTTACACCTACTCTTTTATCATTTCAATCCCAAAAAAATTCTGATAAATTTTATTAATGCTTTAAAATAAATGCGAGTAGGTTTGACTTTGTGTCAATCAATGCCATTCATGGATTTTTAGGGGTGACAAATTTTGTAAAAAATTTTGTTTTGTTAAAATAAATGCCATTTTATTTTATTTTATTTTATTTTATTTTATTTTATTTTATTTTATTTTATTTTATTTTATTTTATTTTATTTTATTTTATTTTATTTTATTTTGTTGGCTTGATATGGCAAATGCAATGACATACATTGGTTGTTAGGTGTGTTTTTAGTGCCAAAATTGTATTTTATTTTATTTTATTTTATATTAAACTGACAAATTTTGGTAAATGTTTTGTTTAAAAAGGTTAAAATAAATGCCACTTGGCTTGATATTGCAAATGCAGACATTCATAGGTTGTTAGGTGTGCCTTTAGTGCCCAAATTTACATTTTATTTTATTTTATTTTTAGAGGTTCAAGCGCTTAACGCTGAAACCCTAAAATAATTGTTAGAATGGTCACAGATCAGCAATCTCCATATAAAACTAACCGTGAAAACCTCGTAGAGACTTGAAACTTGGAGGAATGGTAGTACTCACACTGGCAACAACGTTCTCGGCCTGAGGGGGCACTACAGTGGACAAAAATCCGAAAACACTCAACACTCCTAAACTGTCAGACGCAGGCTTAAGTGTCTTATGTCTTTGGAATCCTTGGCTCACGGTGGACAGAAAGCACAGCAGATTTGATCATGAGCCCAGCGAAATGTTCAGCTATTTCGCATTTTTTTTTAAAATCTACTTTTACAAACTAGTCCTAGGTTTTTTGCCCGATTGGAACCAAACCAGTGCAGAAAGATTCTCTGGAGTGAACATCAATAATTATCAAAAAAATTGAATGGAACGAGATGTCTCCGCCAACCTCTGAACACTTATGTAAGAGCTCAATCTCAGATCACAGGAAAAAAAATCACAGAACTTGGCCAAAGGGGGGAAAACTGAACTTTTTCAGTAAATCTGGAAAAAAACACTGCAGTACAATTCTCTGGACTCTCTAGGCCAATCATTTTTTAAAAAAAATGTTGAAATTTACCCTTTGAGAAGCTATATCGGGGTCATTTAGAAAAGGCGCCTGTCCGAATGTAACCAAAATCCAATGAAGCTTAAAGAAAAACATAGGTTGTTAGGTGTGCCTTTAGTGACCAATTTTATTTTATCTTTTTTTTTTTTTTTTTTTATTGCTTTAATGAATAAGACAATTTAAGCAAACCTTTCATTGGAATTTAAACTTGAGCTATTAAATTTATAAATCATTTATAAAATTTCTTTGCTCTCAAAAGGGACAATTATGATTTTGTGGCTGAAGAGATTTAAAAGTGCTTATAAGGGCTAAATAAAATCTAGATAGTTAAAATAATTTATTAATCATTAATATATTTAAATGCATTGCAATCTAAGTTTAATATATTAGCGAAATATGCAAATATTCTACAAATGTCTGAAAACATATCAAGGAAATGTGTCATTGCACTGTAGAGTTTTGTATGAAGCAACCAAACCTTTTTGTGATGTACAGAAATGATGAATTTGTCCAAATAAATGACTAATATTGTGGTCACGCTTGATTTGTCATGTTATTCTACAAGTCATTAGCCACGCTTATTTACTAGAGAAATAAGCATCTATCATGTGTGTATGTGGCATGTGTTGGATTCATTTGTTGTCTAGTACGTATAGTGTTATCATCAGAGCTCTGCTGGGTTTTACTGAGGGATTATTTACAGTATTACATTGTTCCTGACAGAGTTATAATGAGGCCGTACAGCCTCTCACCTGCACACAAGCGCTCTCAGCAGAGAGATATGAGCGATGATCTATATGATCATCATCTCCTGCCATTGACTGTGTCAGCAAAACACCCCTCACCGCCCAATGTGATCTAATAATGCAATAAATACAGTATACTCTGGGATAATGTTGGTGGGATTTGACATTTTCAATATATATCATACATAACAAACATACAATAAAAAACATACATAAAAACAATAAAATGATGAATTTGTTCATATGTATTCCAGCAGATTCTGTATTTGATGGGGTTTTTGAGTCATACACAAATGCTTGCAGCAGTTACACATCCAGACCACATTAAATTACTTTAAAATTAATGGACTGCACCATGGTTCATTTGAGAAAGGTCACTTTACAAACTCATTAAGGCCGTATTTAAAAATCATGTTTCATTATGATTATGACTAATGATGTCTAATTTAATGAAATGCTCTGAAAGGCCATTAGAACAATTGTAGAGGTTCATAACATTTGGACTACAGCTTAAAAGTTTAACAGATCAGTACAGGCCACCCTCTTATTGTCAGTAAGCCTCTTAAAGGGATAGTTCACCCAAAAATTCTGTCATTAATTACTCACCCTCACGTCATTCCAAACTCGCAAGACCTTCATTCATCTTCGGAAGGCAAATTCTGACTGCAAGAAACCTACCACCTTCAAGTAAGTACACTGATAAAATGTGTCCATGTGACATCAGTGGTTCAACAGTAATGTTATGAAGATAACAAAAATAACGACTAATGTTGTCAAGATTCCTCGATTAATTTTGCCCGTGTCTAGTAACCGGTAAAACACCGGAAGTGGCGCATTCCACACCAGAATCCATATAAAAACGCATTATTTGTTTTCCCAGCCTGCATGATATATTTAAAATTTAACCCATTTAAAAATTATAATAAAGCTATTGTGAATTCACAAACGCGTCGATTCATTTATATGGGATGCAGGTATTTACATGCGCATAGGCTACGTATGTTACGTGCGTCTCAGAGTGGCACAGTAAATGCTGCTACATAAACTGTTTATTTACATGGGTGGTGGAGCGTCTCAAACTCCGTATCTGCATGTTGCTGCGAGTTTGGGTTTATTAAAAGGTTCATCTTCGAACGCAACGTGCGCCATTTCATCAGATTTGTAAGGTAAATAATTTATAAACCTACGCAAACACAGGCCCTGGTGAAAAAAACAGCATATGCTGGTAGGTATGTTTTGATGCTGGTTTAAGCTGGTCCTTTGCTGGTTTATGCTGGTCCTTGACCAGCAACATGACCAGCATAAACCAGCAAAGGACCAGCTTAAACCAGCTAAAGACCAGCTTAAACCAGCATCAAAACATACCTAACCAGGATCCCAGCAAAAAATAGCTACCAGCATATGCTGTTTTTTTCACCAGGGGAGAATACACCAATATATTTCTCAATATGCTAACAGTTCATTGCGATTTCAAAATAAAAGTTTAAACCATAGCTCTGAGATTACACGTTTTGATGTCCACATATTTAAGAAATTAAAGTGGCTGTAGCATTTCTGTCGTAAAGAAATGGCCAAATATTAAAGATTAAGTGGATATTAGAATAAAATGTTGTTTCCTCAATATTAAACAAGGATTAGATTGCATAGTAAAGTATAAAAACAATCATCAGGCCGTTGGCGCCCTGTTATAATACGTAATGTACATTAACTCTATTTATAATACAGTATTTTAACTGTTTTGTTTAATAAAACCATGATTACTTGCTTTCAATACTTTATTTGAACTATTTATTATTGCCTCATTGCTATTTTAAGATGTATTTTAATGCTGTATTTTAAGAAATATTAAAGACTTTATTGTTCACTTGCGTCTATTTTTATTACAACCAATATTAATTATAATTATCTGATTACTTGATTACTAAAACATTGATTAGTGACAGCTCTAATAACGACTTTTACTGTCGGCCGCCATACGTGTGAGTACATTCCTCTCCTTGTAAACAAGGCGCCACATCAGCAGCACCACGTGCATGGGTCATGGTACTCTCGTGAATAGTGATGCTAAAGAGATGAATTGTTAAATAAAGTTGCTATTTTTGTTTTCTTTGCACACAAAAAGTCTTCTCATAGCTTCATAACATTATGGTTGACCCACTGAAGGACTATTTTAATGATGTCCTGATGTTTCTGTGCCTTGACCGTGGTAGTTCCCTTGCTTTCTGTGGAGGGTCTGAAAGTTCTTGGATTTCATCAGAAATATCTACATTTTTGTTCTGAAGATGAACAATCTAACAGGTTTAGAACAACATGAGAGTAAGCAATTATGACAGAATTTTCATTTTTGGGTGAACTATCCCTTTAATGGTCGTACAAATTTGCTGATCATACACACTGTTAAATGCCGAAACAGCATTTATTCACCAGTTATTCACACCAGTTACATCATTTATTCACAAATATGAAGGTACTTTATTAATTAGAAAATCAAATCAAAGCATAAACTGTACATTTATATACACATTGTATTGGTTAGAATGGAAAAACCTGTTTAAATATTGCTGACAACTACATACAGATGGAGTTAAAATGAAAAACTGATGCTGTAGTTCTTCTGAAAGCTGGAATACAATCTAAAGAGATTTTAAAACACTGTTTGATATCCTCATATCCTTATGGACTCATTGTGATCTGTGCCCATTATACACTATGTGATTTTCTGTGAAAGTGACTGCCTGAAATTCGCAGACTGACTTTCAGCAACTACTGGAAATTGGGGCAAATGTCTTTAAAACAAAAAGGTCTTGCAGTACCTAAATGAATTACAGTTATATCAGAGATTGACATGGTTGTCTCTTTCTACAATCCCAGCTGAGATGGCAATACAGTTAACAAGACAAATAAAAGCTGTTGCAGTACAACAAATGAGCAGGAGATCTGTCAGTAACACATTTCATTCACACAGTATTGTTCACTACAATACCAAAATCGCCTCCAAACATTGAGTTCGAGATGAAGCTACTGGTTTGTTTAGTTTTGTTTTACCTACCAAGATCAACACTCATCAAGCAGTTGAAGAGTCTCAGTGGTTGCATTGTTTCAAGGTTGATAAGTAAAGACTTCATCACATTATCATTATCATATCAACAAAGATTCTCATGCAAGATATTATTTGTATGTATTCAAGAGTTTAAACCAAACCTCATTGTAAAAAAGGAAAGCTGTTTTACTCCCTTAAGTCATACATAACCTAAAAAGACATAAAAAAACACATAATGAGCATCCTTTAACTTACATGAGATGTTTAGCCCTATAACAAATGGGAATCCCATGGGGTACCAAAATCTTCCAATGTTTCTGTACATTTTAAAGGATTTAAAAGACAATTAGTTGTCACAGTAATAGCACCCTTTAAAATTAAATGTAAAGTGTGTAATTTTTGCACACTAACAGCATGAAACTTTCAAAATAATGGCTGTGCCCAAAATCGCATACTCTCAGAATATGTACTTCTTTTTAATATGTAATTACTTAGCGACTGTACAAAAGTATTGCTAATATGAATTTAATCCGCAAGTACTACATTCGCCATGTTGTCATTGCCATGTGACCTATCAGCGTAGGTCGCAAATTCAGTTTTTCCCCTGTGGCTTTATGGGATCTTGTCCTGAAAGTATTAAGTCACCTGGGGACTGTTTCCCTACTTTTTTATGAATACTACTCTGTTTACATACTGTTTTTCCATCTACTATATAGCAGAAAAGTATGCAATTTTGAATGCAGCCATTGATTTTTAATCCCACCCCCAAATTTGCCATTGGTCGCCCAAGCACACACCATTGGTTGAGCCGCTGTTGTGCCCCACCCAATCATGCTCCTCAAACAAACTGATTGCTGTTCCATTTGGAGCCACTAGTGATGCAAAGATTACATCCTTCACCTTTAAATCTCATAATATGTGCAGCAGATTTGGAGAATATTTTGTCAGAACATCTAAATCTGCTGTTTATATCCGTCCATTGAATATCCTCCAGTGACTCACTGCGATACTCCAATAAGAGAATATTTGCTGACATTTTCCCTTCATTTATTACTTAAACACTCCCTGTTCCCACTATGAATTCAGTCCTTTGGTAGCAGTGGGTGCACAGTTTTAGTCCATTCCCAGAGCCTTCAGCTGTCTCTCGATCTCAGCGTCTGAGATGGTCGCCGCTTTAGACTTTGCTGGGGAGGCGCCAGGGAGGATCTTTCCTGCTGAGGGGGCTCTTACCATCTGTGGAAACAATAACAGTTGGAGCTCTTCATTAGAGCTGTAAAACTTCAGATTTCACAGATCACCTGGCGTTACAACTCTACCACCATAAGCCTCCGTTTAATTGTTGTTTTGGGCAATAGATGTGGCACCAATCAAATATGATCATTGTTTATCCCAAATGTTCTACAAAAACAGAGCCCAAGCACTTTATTTGAGAAAAAACAGGACAAAGAATCTGTGGAATATGGTAATATGAGAATTGCATTTTGGCCCAAGGGAATACACATCTGCTGCAATCGGATACAATGATTCTGCATCTCATGAATCTAAAGAAAGGCCTACAGTAATCACAGGCACAGCCAGAGTCCAGCCATCTGCTGAAAGCCGCTGCTGGGGCCATCGCTAGAACAGCATAGAGAGAAAGAAAGCATTTTACCTTTCCTGCGATTTCTATCCCGATCTCATCTAGCACCTGGTTCACGATGTCCTGGCTTTCTTCCTCATCGCCCGATTCATCAAAAATCTCATCCAGCGTATCGTTGACTGAGGACAGAAAGTTGTACAAGTTGGTGAAATTTGAAAGAATAACCTAATCTCTAGATCAGTGAGTCTAAACTGGTTTTGTTTTGGGATCCAGATGCATTTATTGTTTATTAATTTGAGGTTTATTAATTCAACTGTTTGTTTGCAAGGTATGAGATCGAACGATAGCTTAGGGATGTACCCGTATAGTGAATACGTATTCAGAAAGGCACAGAAAACGAATAACGTGTTCTACGGAGCCACTAAAGGGGCATGATTAGCCTGTTAAATTACAGTACATAAAATGACACTTACCACATTAACAGAGTAAGAAAAGATGACTGATAGGATGATGGCAAATGATTTGCAGATCCTGAGCAACACTGACAAGCTTGTAAAATGTGTGATAAGTACTGTGCTCCATAGTATAAATAGAGTACGTGTGCTTGCAAATCTTGAAAGTGAAAGTAAAAAGCGAGCACGCTTTCAAAAATGGATTTCAGTGCCCTGAATATTAATAGCGGCTCCCTGATGCCCGTAATTTATATTCAGTATAATTATTAAACAGCATAATTGCAAGAGACAGCAATGAAATATGTTTTCCTCCCATCTCGTAACATTATTTATTCCCTTTAGGGGTTCCATAGTACACGTTATTTCCTTTCCGAACACAGTATTCAGTATTCTGACATCACACGTCACCGCTTCCGTGTCCAAACGCTCTATCAGATGCCACAAGAAAACAACAAATGCCGCTAATATACACTCACATGTAAAATAATAAAAATTATTTGTGTTTGGGATGCTGTGAGCACGGAGACTGTAGTGTACACCGTAAGTTTGAAAATGTTTAGCCTAAATGTTTAATATGAATAAACAGTGCTCAAAAACAGCTGTTGAGATAGTATTTAGTGAAATAAGTTGAGGCTTGGACCCAGAAACAGCATTCATTGGACGCAATACGTCATCACTCAACAAGCATATATGTGACAGTGGCCCTTTTTTTTTATTTTGTTGGTACAGGCACATATTGAATTTTTATTACGCTGCTTGAGGTATGTATTGCGGCTGTTCAGAACTGAAATATCCGGGGAGTGTTGCTAAAGGTTAACACAGTTTCGTGTTGGAAATATCTCCTACACCAAACCCAACCCTAAACCTACCCGATAGTGTTAACAAATGCAAAGTGATATAAAAACAGATTTGTTGATGCAGCCTTGCTATTTTACCTTCCTTATGCAGATTTGAGCTGTTTTGTCAAACCTTTGTTTCACGGGGTTCATACTGGAGCTCTTCATCAATCAAGTGCAACATCATATAGCATGAGTTATTGAGTAAACCTACTGAATTAGAAAACTCATGCACATGAAGCTGTATATGTGACGACAACCTTCAAAAGCATCAATTTTTAAATTGTGAAGGATGTTAAAATTGTTTTGAAGCCATAATATTCTGCAAGTAATTGTGAAAATTAGGCTTTATTAATCAAAACTTAGTACCTGTAAATCATACTTTGTGTGAAAAGGAATAAAAGTTGTCGAATGTATATAGAGGTACCTATTTCCAACAAGTCTATGTTGCAATATACTGCACATAAAAAACAAAAACTGTTGTTGGTCACTTACATGACACTCAAAGAGTCCTGTCAAAATGGGCTACAATGTGGGCTATGACTTTTGCCGTAAAGACTAGCTACTGAAAACTAGTGGTAACACGACACAGTGCCAAAACTGTTAATTGCACCATAACGAATTTGGACTGTTTCATGCTGTCTGTAGCCAATAATTCACTGCACAGAACTAATTTTGTGCACAAACTATGCCCTTGTTACAAGCGAGACAGTTTTAATGCGGTCCGATTCATATTTTCTTCTAATTTATGCAGTTTTATACATGGTTTTTGAGGATGAGAGCATGTCACACAATCTGTCCAGGTTGGCATCTACCTAATTTGGCTGCTTCAGCCAGGCGATAGATAAAATGTGCCAGGTCCACTGGATGAATAGCTCATGATGTGAAGTAAAATATGAGAAGCCCCATATTTTATTATGCATAATTATATGATAAGATGAAATTAAAAAATACAATGCACCTCAATATATAATGCATAGTCAGAATAGCATCATTTCTTTTCTCTGCTGAAAACCAACCTGACCCATCAGTTAAGAAGCCCAGATCCAGACTCTAATGTATGTATGTCAGGCGCTTTGAACAACTTACTCATGTCCTCAGTCATTCCTATTTTTAAGTTCTCCTTCTGGAAGTCCTGCATTGTCTGTAGCGTCTTCTTGGGGTCCAGTCTTTTATTGACAGTCTGCATAGTCTGAAAGACAGAAAGAGTTCAGGCCATCCATCACACTCCCAGAGAATAAATAGAGCATCCTTACGGTGCACAAAACGGTAATAAAAATAACACAAGCACTGACAAAAATCCACCACGGACTGATACATTTTGAATGCAGCTCAACATAAATTTCAACTTCACACCATTTGGTGAGAAGGGGGAGTACAGTAAGTAGATGACACAGAACATAAAAATAGGTCGCGTGGAGAGAAGTGTGTTTTACTGTCCTCTGGGCTTCTCTCAAGACACACTTCTCACACAGGAAGAGTCCTATCTGATTAGACAGAATTATTTACACACAGCCTCATTATCACCCATCTCATATCTATTACACCAGCTACCTCCTTATGATTGACTACAAATCCCATGATGCATTCACAATCAGGTGAGGAAATATTAATGGCTTCCTTCCTCATACAATATGGATAGGATACAGACGCTGAATCTTTTGTGGGAGTACGAGTGAAAAAAACAACACCCCATCAATGTGCAGTCAGAGACTGAATTTAATTGGCTGAAATTGCATTTTATGTGATTCCACTACATGCCTCTAGTGATTGGTAAAGATAAGACATGCTTTGTGAAGTGTGTGCAGTAGAAGTGGAATTTTTTCTCCTGATTCAACAAAATGTGTGAATAAACTTACCAATTTCATGCAAAATTTAAAGTGTAACAATTAGGCTTAAGACAAAAGAAGATTTTAATGCCATGTGAGCAGCTGAGACTATTCTCATGGCAAAAGCTGTGTTATACAGACTTTATTTTTATGCCAGTTACATATAGAGTTATATATAAAAAATAAAATTGAAATGTTTTACAATATGTTAATGATCAGAAAATTACCTTAACTACATTTTTAAAAAGTGTCCAGCAGGGTTATTGTAATTAACTAAAACTAAAACTAAAACCAATAAATTGCTCCAATTTTATTACTTAAAATAAAATAAAATAAAACAATTAAAACAAGAATTATTTTTTTTTTACATTTTTTTTCAGTTAAATAGGATGTTGCATTCATATTTTCATTTTAGTTTAATTAAATTTACTAAAATAATGAAAACTGAAGTTAAAATAAATAAAAAACTATATAGATATAAACTAAAAAAAAAAAAAAAAAAAAACTACAATTTAAATAAAAACAAAACAAAACAAAAAATTATATCCAGCTGAGACAAAAACAGTTTTATAAAAATAAATTTTAAATGCTATAATGTGTTTTAACAGCTCAGCTGAATTCCACTGAGGAGGTTGCATAAATTCTCTTATAATTCATTTCATATAAAATAAAATAAAATAAAATAAAATAAAATAAAATAAAATAATTACACAGGGTGTTTTAAATAAAATAAAAACCTTATATGTGACCCTGGACCACAAAAACAGTCATGGGGGCAATTTTTTTAAAATTGAGATTTATATATCATCTGTAAGCTTCATAAATAAGCTCTCCATAGATGTATGGTTTGTTGGGATAGGACAATATTTGGCCAAAATACAACTATTTAAAAATCAGAGGGTGCAAAAAAGCAAAATATTGAAAAAAATTGCCTTTAAAGTTGTCCAAATGAAGTTCTTAGTAACGCAAATTACTAATCAAAAATGTTTTGATATATTTACGGTACGTACAAAATATCTTCATGGAACATGATATCTACGTCATATCTTAAAGAAAAATCGATAATTTTGAATTTTGTATTTTTGGCTATTGCTACATATATACTTGTGCTACTTAAGACTGGTTTTGTGGTCCAGGGTCACATATTATACATATTAATAATATTTTTTGGTAAGGCAGTTGGCAATAACAAACAAAGAAAAAACAAAGAAAACCACCATATACACTGATTTTATAATGTCCTTCTGGTTGATTGGCATCACATTTATTGAAAAAAATAGATAAGCCAATTTATTCAGCTGCAAGTGCCATAGAAAAACATGTTTTATATATTTAAAGTTCTGTTCAAGCATCATAGAAAAACCCTAAATGAACACTAATGAGGACAGTGTGAATCAACACAGAGAGAAGGCCCTGATATGAGATCTTTCTAACTGTAGAGTGGGAACTATATAAACTGGGTCACAATAATAGCAGTGAAGTAAGGAGCCCCTCAACGACATGATAATTAAACCCTGTTTAAGGATTCTTTTGAACTTCTTCGCCACATAAGGGATTCTGTTTTTCCAGCACTTCCCGGGAACTCATCAGGCTACATGTGAATAATACAGAGCCGCCATCAGGGGGTGTGTGGGGGAACTGGGACTGAGACTGAGCCCTGTGATGAGGGGGTCCCACTGAAGTCCTCTGTGGACAGCAATGAAATAACTGAATGAGCAGTCATGCAGATCCATTCGGAGGTTTGAGCGTCTTACCTTCGCTGTGGTAGACATGGCTCCAGCCATCTTCATCTGAGAGTTCATGACTTTGGTCTGCGTTGACATGGACGTGACTTTAGAGCTTACGGCGTAGGTTCGGTTCTTCTGTTTTCTGAGCTGTACGAGTTGTTTGGCTAGTATCTTGCAGGCTTCTCGGTTTCCAGTCTTGGCCATTTTTTTGATTTCCATTTCCTGTTAAGAATACACACATCCAATGAACAATGGGTGTTTCTACATGTAACTGGAACAAAATCGAGTTTGGACTTTTAGGACAGACCAACAAATAACCAAACATGTTCATGAGACACCGAGGTCTGTGTTTCTTTACATTACTAAAAGTCTGAAAACAGCTCTGTGCCCTGAGGAAATTGAAGCAATTAGGTATTTTTTTCAACTGAGTGTGTGTTTGTGTCTGCAGAGACGTCCCATGAGACGAGATGTGTGTTAGTGAGGGCGGCCCATCAGAATTAAAGGTCGTTCCAAACCTGTAAGATCCTTGTTCATCTTCAGAACACAAATTTAGATATTTTTGATAAGATCCAACAGCTTTCTGACCCTGAATAGACAGCAATGCAACTACCATGTTCAATGCCCAGAAAGGTAGTAAGGAGATTGTTAAAATAGTCCATGTGACATCAGTGGTTTAACCGTAATGTTATGAAGCTACGAGAATACTTTTTGTGTGCAAAGAAAACAAAAATAATAACTTTAACAATTTCTTCTGCATGTTCATGAGAGTCAAACACAACACAGGGTGACTAATTAATGACAGAATTTTCAGCTTTGGCTGAACTATCCCTTTAACATGGTCACTCTTCATTGTTTTTGTATGGAACTGTAGCAATTCCTCAAAATGTCTCCTTTTTGCATGTGAAAAATAACATCGAGGACAGGAACGACACAACAATTAACTATTTCTGTAATGTTTAGAGACTATAGGCAATATGGCCTTTTCCACTTATTGTTCTTTCATAAAGTCAATAATATAGTGGGTATCTGGGATCATTTGGGCTTATTTTGAGATTGTTTTGACCCAGCTGCTGCATTTTCTAGCAAAATCTGGCAAAATTGGCTATAATTAAGCCATCAGGCTGACATTGCAAAGAGAGTAATCATCCGAAACACTGCTTTTTGAGAGGTCAAACATGTCAAATTCAGTTTCAATTAATGGCAGGTGATGTAAAAGAAGTGTTTTGGGAAGTTATATTTTATAATTTATAAGTATAATTTATTTATCAAGGATGCGTTTTGGGCCCAGTGAAATCCATTTTATTTGTTTCCTAAATTCAAATTTTTTTCCAAATTCACTTTTTCCGTTAGACTCTGTTTTAATGGTTAAATTAAGAAATATTAATCAAAAAGCATGTCTAATTAACTGTAGTCATGAAACGTACACAATTTAACAGCAATTTATTAAAAGTTTAACAAAAATGACATTGTTAAGGCCTTATGAAATACATTAGATTTTTTTCCAAATTCACTTTTTCATTTTAATTTTCCTAGACTCCATTTTAATTGTCAATTTATTAAAAGTTTAACAAAAATTATTACATTTTTAAGGCTTTATAAAATACATTTTATTTTTAATTCAGTTTTACCAAATTCTGTGTTTTCCATTCATTTTTGTATTCCATTATAGTGGTTTTATTAAATTTGAATAATAAAAGCATCTCTATTTATTAATTCTATAACATTTTTTTATATTTTTATTTTAATTTTTTTAAGAAATACTGTGTTGCTTATTTACACTTTTCTAGTTAATAAATTCTGGTAAAAAAAAATATTTTATTATTAGAACTATATGTAACTATGTAACTATCATTACATTAAGTCATATATTTCTGTCACAGTTTCTTTAAGTTAAACCAAACTTTTATTTTGACGGGTAGCTGTAAAGTCCTTTAAGTTTCTGTTTGTATATGATTTGGCAAAAGTTTTTTCTCACGAGAAACATAAAACGCTCATGAAGTGACTCTCAGATCAGTTCTAGAGATTGTTTATGTTTTCATGTACTCATATATTGGCTAAAAACACTGAGCTTCACACACGCTTCAGTATGTGTGTAGTAAATGAAACCTTGCATCTGCACCATTAATTCACACAGAGACAAGCAGAACATCCAGGATTTATATTTAAATAGTATTTGAAGAGTTCATTTGCAAAAACAGATAACTTCGTTTTTAAGAATTTTCAAAAATCATGTTTTTTCATTGTGCATTTCAATTAATCTCAATCAAACTGCAGTTGGGTTATTTTGATATAAAGTAAAAATAACCAAATAATACAGCTAACTAACACAAATGAATAAAACACAATAAAAACATGATTTTTGAGTTATCTATTTTGCAAATAAAATCTTCATTTTGTGGCTAAATACTTACAGACTGTGAAGTGTACTGAGCTAGTCTTTATTTATTTATCCAAAATTCAGCAAATTTCATCACATTCCACGTTATACAGTAAATTCCATTTTAGTGAAATTGAGTGGATTTCGCAGTTCTGTCCCAATTAAACTGATAGAAAGTCAAGACATTTCTAATGTTAAAATATGAAGCAGCACAACTGTTTTCAGCATTGATAATAATCACTGAAGACTGGAGTACTGATGCTGAAAATTCAGCTTTACTTCACAGGAATAAATTACATTTTAAGATATATTAAAATAGACAATACATAATACAAATAATAATATAAAAAAGGTAAATAAAATATAAAATACTAATACCAAAATACTAATAATATATAAGTTCTGGTTGGTTCTAATAGAAATGATACACTTCACCTTTAAGACAGTCATTATTAATTCCACAATGTAAATCCCAGGCATATTCTATTGAACATTTACCTCAGCAGATCCTCTTCTCTCCTGTGTGCTTTTAATGTTTAATGTCTCTCAGGTAAACTCATGCTGATCAGCTAAACAGGCACATTAGACAGAATAAACTCTAATGACACACACATTAGAGCAGGTGCTGCACTCACCTCACATGATGCCTGCTAAGCAAAATACAAGCAGTCACATTAACTGCACTCACACTCAGACACGCACAGAGCACTGTCCTACTTTAACACACAACGGCGTTGCATGACAGCTTCAGAGAATATCGCCAATGTTTGCCTGTCACTAACAAAATATGACTGGAACAGGGCATTTTTTATGGTTTCACCATGATAAAAATGATGTGCCATCATTATAAATATTCATGTATAGAGAGCTGAGTGAGATGAAGCTGTAGCATCAGGCCTATTAGAGATGTTTTATTGCCACGTCAGCCACTAGGCAGCACTATTGGAAAACTAGAATAAAAGTGACAGACTGATGTGCTTAACAAAACCCTTTCAGAAAACTGATAATAAAAAGCATGACCTACTTCAGATGACTAATAATTATCCAGCAGTTGATAGATATGATGCCATCTGAAATAGAAATGGCTCCGCCAAAACTGAAACCGTTTTATAATTTCCTCACCATCCAAAAATTTCCAGATTTAAATGAGATTTTGTACCCCAGATCTTCAACATGTGTGGGATATTAAAGCAGCGGCACATGACCGCCCTGCAGCTATCTTTCAATATAGGTCATTTAAAAAAATGAAATAGACAACAAAGCATAACCATGTCTAATTACGATAAAGATGAAGAAAAAAAGCACCCCTCTTGGGAAGCAATTATGCACATTTTTATGTTTACATAGAAACAATTAACTTAAATGGAGGGAGTGTTGGATTCTTCTGAGCTTTAAAAGTGTGGTGGGCCGACATGAACGCTCAAGTCATCCTCACATGTACTGAGCAATGAACAGTTTTTAACTTAAAAAGCCATGAAGGCTACATAATCTACCTGTTTCTAAGTGCAATTAACAGGACGATCAAAAAATTAGCTTACTCTATTCTTTGATGCAATAAAAAGAGATCAAAAAGGGACTTTCTGGCAATGAATGGTGCTGGGAGGGAAGAGGTGAACGTTGGGAGTTGAAGTCAACAGATATGAAAGTGCTTTGTTCCACTTACCATTTGCCTCTCCTGTCTCTCCAGGGCAGCTCTGTCTCTGGTGATTTGTCTCTGGGTGCCTCTCAGCTCTTTGGACTGCTCTTTAATGATATCTGTGACAGGATGGGGCACAGAAAAACATGCAATAAAACCGTCTGGAAAATCCTCATACAGCTCACTGATCTGAAACTGAGAGTTTTTTCTCCTCCTGTTTTCCCCTCCTCCTTAGTCTCTCTCTTATTCAGCCACATAAAAAAAAACATAAAGGCGTTTGGCTGATTTACTAAATGTTAACAAAGTAACAATGCAAAGGTTCTGCTAAATTTTATATATACATATATTATATATTTATACACTACCAGTCGAAAGTTTTTGAACAGAAGGATGTTTTTTTCTTTTTATGTTTTTAAAGAAGTCTCTTCTGCTCACCAAGTCTGCATTTATTTGATCCAAAGTACAGAAAAACAGTGCAATTTTGAAATATTTTTACTATTTAAAATAACTGCTTTCTATTTAAATATATTTTAAAATGTAATTTATTTCTGTGATCAAAGCTAAATTTTCAGCATCACATGATCCTTCAGAAATCATTCTAATATTCTGATTTGCTGCTCAAGAAACAATTTGTATTAATAATATTATCAATATTTAAAACAGTTCAGTACATTTTTTTTTTGACTGGTAGTGTATATACTTTACTGTTTTTTTAATAATAATAATAATAATAATAATACTTTTATTCAGTAGGGATGCATTAAATTGATCAAAAGTGACAATAAAGACTTTTACATGTTACAAAAAATCCTTAAATAAATTTTTAAGTATATTTTCTTCAAAAATATTAAGCAACACAACTGTTTCAACATTTATAAAAATAATGAATGTTTCTTGAGCATCAAATCATCACATTAGAATGATTTCTGAAGGATTATGTGACACTGAAGACTGGTGTAACAGAAAATTCCGCTTTGCATTACAGGAATAAATAAAATTGTACAATATATTAAAATATTAAATCATTTGTTTTAAATTGCAATAAAATTTCTCATTATTACTGTTTGCACTGTAATTTTCTGTAATCAAAGAAATGAAAAAAGATGCTTTGTGAGCATTTGTTGTCATAACTCTAACTTTGAAATATGAAAACTAACAAAGAAGATATAACTGGTTTGCAGATAAAACATTTCACAAATGTGTTTTGTGTGATTTTGTTTTATGCTTTTTAAAAAAGCAAAATAAAATTAAATTAAAATAAAATAAAATAAAATAAAATAAAATAAATAATAATGAATATAGCCAGTATTTGTGGTCAAAAAAACTAAAATGCTATGATATTTGCTGGTATCTGGTATATGCAAACACAAGAGCACTTAAGTGGGGGGGATTCACAGTCTCTTTTGGATCTGAATGTGCTTTCATGAGCCTGGGGAGAACAAAAAACATTGTTTGGGACCAAGGCCAGCAAGATCATGCCCTTCATGTTTTTATGCATTTGAGGGACAAGCTAAACACATGCACTGAACATAAGGTTCCTCTTCATAATACCCCATTAAAAGGATGGCAGAGAGTGCAGCCACAACGCCTATAGGGAAGATACGCTCTCCTACACAAGCAATCAGCCAAACATGTGCCCTCATGAATGCCAATCATAACACAACATCCCGTGAGGTTAAACAGTCAATATGAGAAGCAACAGAGGGTGTATTACAATGGGTTAAAGAAAAAAAAAGAAAAATAATTAGTTCTAGACTAAGTTCTAAACTACTAAGTAGTTCTAATTCATAGTTGTAACTATATTAAAAAAGACAGAAAAAGATGTAGCAGTCAACAAGTAAATGAATTAATAAATTACAGGATAAAAAGTTTTTTGAATAATTAATTCAAAATGTTAAAAATAAGAAAAAACACGCAAATTGATTAAACAGTTATTAGCAAGCAAAAAGAAAAAGAAAATAAATGTACAAATAACTAATATAAGCAAAAAGAAAAAAATGAAATACGTATTAAATGTATAAAAAGTAAACAATTTAGATAGAATTCTTCATATATGTCAATAAAAAGTGAACCAAAAACTTCATTAGTATTGTACAAAAATAGGTCAAGTACAAAAAAAGTCACCAAAAGTTACATAATTATCATTATAATTTTGTTACTTGCCCATCCCTAAACCTTAATGAGAGAGTTTGTGTACACGTACAAGTCTACGCAAAAGGTGACGTATCGAAAACGTAGTATTGAGGGAGGGATATCGTCCACAAAACTCGCTGAGCTAAACCAACTCTGCCATCTGAGAAGATACTTTGGCACGATGATGCTTGGTTCACCTTGGCACAAAGGTCAAGAGGACAAAGGCTCAGGAATGATGGGAATTCAACTTGACCATGAGAACAGCATCAGAACGTGAGTAAAGACAACGATTGATTCAAATGATCTTATATCAGCTTACCTCCAACTCTTCTGCTTTACTGATAAACATCAGTCATCTATTACAGACTATACCATGTGCATGTGTCTGTCTATAGCTACTTCTATAGCTGATAAAAGCAAGAAAATCTCTCAATTCTCTCAAATTAGGATGGTGAGGATACAAATAAATAAATAAATAAAAATAACAGCCTAAAACAAAGCTGTATGATTGAGTTTTGAATGAGTGTTTCTATTGTAGATCATTTGAAAGAGGTTTAAATGGAAGTGTTTGAAAGATACAAAGGTCAGTTGAGTATTGAGACATAACCTATTAATCTAAGCAGCAAACAATGCCAGATATTCACATCTTAATTTGATCTACACAATTCTGTCATTGAGGGAATGATTGCTTTGAGCTCTCAATATAATAAACATTATGTAAATAATTTTTTTAAAAGTGCTTGCAACAATCTTGATGGCAGGCTGTTACTTTTTACTTTTGGTACAGTTGATAAAATAATCTATGTTTTAAATAAAAAACTTATGTAAATGATTTTATGAATTAGCATGATTTTAATGAATTAGATGACAGTGCATGAATTTGGTACAGACACATGAGTCATAATAACATAAATGTATATGAAACACCTGTTATTATAAAGTATTGTTTATTCAGTTATTATTAACAAAAACATATAAACACTTAATGTAGCAAATAATCAGCTTTTATGACTGTGACCTCCGTACTTAAAAATAGCAAAACAAGGGAAACAAGCTGATAAAGTTTCAAAAGATGCAGCAGACAGACAGGTGTGGATTATAACAGGGATACTGACTATGAAAAACTATAATAAAACAATGAACAAAATGACTTACCGTCAACTGTCTTCTTTTTAAACAAAGATGCCATTATGACTTAATTTAGAGTTTGTTTTTCTCTTTAATGCTGTATAAAACTAGTTTCTCTGACTAACTGCCTGAGCCTAACTGACTATCGATCCACTCAAAGGTCCCGATTTCCTTGTTTGGGAAGCGCAACTGACTTTCCAGCACATGATCCCATTGAGTCATGCAGAGCGTGACGTCACGGGCCAGGGGTTTGCGGTGCAGTTCTTCTCGCGTCCTGCAGGGGGCGTTATGTCACTCCACAAAACGCTCTTCACTCTTAAGACGATGGAAATGAGTTTTTTTGTCACTTTCAGCAATTTAGCAAACCGCAAGTGTGGGTGATTGACGTTTCCAGCAGTGTCCTGGAGTGTAACTTGCTGTAATTCATCTAAAACAATTTCTTTTATATTATTATACATGCAGTTTTTATGAACTCCCAGTAATTGAGTTTTTGTAGGCTAAAAAATTAATTCGTCACACCGACCGCAGGACAATTTTAAAATGAAGTAGTCAGGACAAAATGTGATTAAAATGCTGGCTCAAATCTAAATATGTAATTCCTGAATTATTTCATTTTTTTACAGTGTAGTTCCACTATCAAAACAATCCTTTCTCCTGCAATTTAGTCTATACCAAGACATTTATGTGATACAATCACGCAATATAAACAAAGCCAATTCTTCTGGAGTATCCATCACTCCAATGGACTCCACTGCAGGTTATAGATGCCACAGCATTGTCTATGGCAAATTTAATATTCTTATCAATTTTACGCTCCATCCAGCTGAACAATTTGTGGCTTGGTTCCTTGTGGGTGTAACTCTCATGGTGTGGTAAAGTGGAGCAGACAGGAGATTACTGCCCCACAGCAAAGAAACCGGAGCCAATGAGACAGGAGGAGCAGTGCGGGTGACTTTGGGAGGGATAGCGGATGTGTGGCCCCCAGCACATTATGCCCTCTCTCTAAGGAGGACATGGCGCATCCTGGGGCATTATTCTCGTTAAGGTTATTAGGAGATGTTTTCCTACAATCAGCAAGGTTGGCAACAGGGACTAGCACTGAATGTGCTAATAATGGTAATAAGCCCACTGGTGATCCATCTTGCCCCAAGCACACAGACCAATTCTACCCTGCAATAATGAGACAAAACTACAATTTTATTTGCTATTGAGGGTGTCTTTAAAGTATATTAAAATCTCCATTTCATATTAGAGGGAGTCTTTCTCTGTGCTTTTGGAGAAGTCCCACAGAGAGTCCTCTGAAACATTTATCTATCTGCTCCGCTCGTGGATTTGCCTGAGGCTGGCAGACGTTTAATGCTAATGTGCTAACTATGTTTCCAGACAGTAATATAAAGTAAGATATCTCATCTGTGAAATTAGATACTTTCACTATAGTATTGATGTTTAGAGGAGGTGTACTGATCCAGAATTTATTGCTAATCTTTCCACTTTGATGTTCATGTGCTATCATTTTTTAAGAGATACAGTAGACTACAGTAGTTCACTCAAAAATGATATTTCTGTCATTCCAAATTTGTATGACTTTTTCAGTGGAATGGAGATGTTTAGCTATTTCACAAAAGGAGATGTTTGGCAAGTCTTTGTGCAAGGAACTGACTGAAATTTACATTAATAAAAATGGACAAAAGAGGAAATTTGGCATTTTTACTATTTTTTAATTGAATAAACATTGGCACTATACATGCATTTTCATTCAAATGCAAATATTGGACATTATACAATTATGCATACAAAAATAAAACAGAAAAAAGAGAGAAACAACTATAAATGTAGAACAAATGTTAGCCAGAGAGCACACATACGTCTGCAAGATATCTATTAAAGCTCCCTTGATCTGAAAAGCATCTGCTATGTACAAACATCTGACAGACGTCTGTAAGATATAAGTTTCTAAATCATAAACATCTTAAAGACATCTAATAGACGTCTATTTGACATCTGATAGGAAACGTCTAATAGATATATTGCAGATGAGCAAACTACGTGAAAAATACATCTTCCAGATGTAAATGCAGACGTCAAATAGACGTCTCTGTGATATATGTGTGCTATCAGGGTGGTCATTTTAAAATAAAAACATAAAAATCAGTTTAAAAATTTCTAATATAAAACATCACTTTTTAGAGATAAGGAGATACAACAGTAACATTTTCTCTTTGAAAATTTTTGCCATTTTATCGCAGGGGATAGCGGTGCTGCAGCACCCCCTTTTGGCAATGCAATCCCTCAAGCAAAAAAATATAAAATATATTAAAACAATAAAAAAAACAAAGAAAATGAATGAGAATTCATTTATGTTATCTGAAAAGAATGAATAAAACAATAAACAAATAATATAAGCATTATATTTTGACTCAAGTAAATCACGTGACGTGATTCAGCTACCTCATTGGACGAAGTTATGTTGAATACGTTACATATCACAAAGGTAAACTGCACAGATACTTATATTTATTTCTTATCGAAGCAGCAACAAAAATAACAAGTACATGGACAATAATGTAGGAGGTTGATTTTGACACTTTATTTAGATGGTTGTCGCTGCTCAGTTTTGCTTATTGTCTTTGTTAGGCAGGATTTTTTGGGTAAAGTCCGTATCTATAACGTGTTTATACTCTCTATTGAAACCAACACGGAAGTGACTTAAACTACAATTCATCGACTGGCCGCTAGAGACTGGCTTCAAAAGGGAGTCAATCCCATAGACTCCCCATGTTAAAATGGCCAACTTTACAGCAGAAAAAAAATATGTTTACAGCCTGGTACAAAAAGTGGTTTTGGTCTGTATAGCTATTTTTTTTAACTCTTCCGTTTTAAATTATATTAAGCCTTAAAGTTCTGCATAATTTAGGGCGTGGTCACTTGAGTGACAGGTGGATTTGCCGCTGCTGTCACCACCGTCGCGCTAGGCGGGCGTGGTTTCATCAACCAGCTCCACCCACGTCCCGCCTCTTTGCCCATTTTCGATTATCCGGGAGTGACGTGCAGTGACGCAATTCCAAGATGGCGACGACCGACTCCCGCCCACTAAGAGCTTCAAAAATGCTCTTCAGAAACCTACGGGTGACGTCACGGACACCACGTCCATATTTTTTACAGTCTATGATCTGTACACCTTATTTTTCCGTATGAACGGGCGCGGCCAATTGTAAATGTGCGGTCTAATCCTTTTCAGCTGTTTTTAGCTGTACAAAACAGCTTATTTTGCTGCTTAATATTGCAAAATTGTGTGTCTTACCATATTATTTTAACATATTATGTTAATTATGAACACAGTGGTTTGTAGTGCAAGCAGTTTTACCGTTTACTGCACTTTGTTATTCTTCTCGCTACAAAGGCTAATGAACCGGAAGTCTTGCACACAAAACGGCCTTTGTCTGTGTTTTTTTTTTTTTTTTTAAAGATGTACAAAATAAGTGGATACACAATTGCAGTTATTTTCTCTAATTTTCATGTTGTTAACAATAAATTGCATGACCATTAGAATAGTATTTACTACCAAGGTAAACCATCGCTAATAAAAAGCGTACCACCAAGATGGCTGCAATATTGGACTGCGTACCCTAAAATTGCACAAAAGGCTATATCGATAAATACATAACGTTACCATCATGTAATAAATTATTCAGTGTAAAATGAATCACCTTAGACTGTCAAAATCATCTTTATGACACTATATAATGATATGACTGTTAACAAGACAGACTTATAGATGTATGCAAACAAGGAGCGTTGAATCTGGGTCTCATCATGCTGATTTAGTAGCCACATCTTCATGTTGATGAATGCGTTTTGCACGACTGCTCTGGACTGGTGGCAGGGCGCTAATATATCGAGTGACTGACTCCACTCCATCTGCCCCGGGAAGAATGGAGCATCCGAGTGTCCCATGCCATACTGCACTGGACCAACCAGGGATTACATGTAATGAGAGATTATCACCCCTGTTGAGTTTGCCTTACACACACACACACACACGCAGAAGTGCAGTGACATATTCCGCATGAGCGCTTGTCACATACTCCACCGTTAATGACCACATAATTAATCAGTCCGATGCATGGATAGTGGCACACAATGACAGACTCAACCTTTGAAATGATCAAGTGAGGTGCTGCGCACCTACAAAATGGGGTCCCAGTGGCAGGTCTTCTTCTGCACTGTAGTAACTACAGCCTTAGGGTTAAACCAAGGCCAGAATTATTCAACTGAGGCAAATGAATGGTATTTGCATGGGGAATTAGAATCATTAAAAGCAGAAGGGCATCAGGAGGACGAGTCCTTCATAGAGGGAAACGCAGTCCTTCAGAAATAGAAAGTCTAGACAGACTTTGTGTGCCGGCATTGCTCGTGGTCTAACTGAGGTCTCAGTACAAGCTGTGTAACTATAGCAATTCAGGCAGAGATGCATGGGAATTAACCGCATTCTCTGTTAATTACTAAAAGCGCTGGCACAGCAGAATGAAGGACCTGTGACTGAATCTGAGGTTTATTACTAACAATAGCTTGCTTGATAAGCCATTGTGTTCTGAACAATTTTCCTTAAATGGAACGTTTAATGTGTCTAATAAGCCCATTTTCAATGAAATCCAATTAACATAATGGAAAGACTTGATCAGACAGAAAACTTAAGACATAAAGTGTTTTAACAGGGTTTTTTTTCTGTGTCTTCAGGCATTAAAAGTTGCATGTATTGCAAAACAATTAACAAACAAACAAATATGTATTTTTTTCTGAGCTTTTTTTGCAGTTTGATCAGAAGGTACATTAAAAATTATTTTTATATTCTAGTTTTTGGGGAGGTATGGAGGGAGGTATTCATTGTGTAATAGCAATAGCAGAAATAGTTAATAGCAAAAGTATATTATCTGATATATTCAGTGGCATTCAGAAAGGAAAGATAAGTGTGATTGTCTCAATCTATGAGGTCCTTGAAATTTTAACACGACAATAATTGCTTCTTTTTTTTTCAAAAAGCAAATTTGCCAATAAGACAATATTTTAATACAAAAACAAACCGTCCAATTATCTGGCGCTCGTAGGCCAATCAATGCTGAAGATGGTTCTGATAGAGTGGTACATTTATTTAAATGAACAGTAATGAAGGTGACCAATTAACATGAAAAGCCTCCGTCTGAACCTGCTCCATGGTGGTCACACAGCAGGAATGAGGCGCCTTTCAACAGTCGCATATGCAATTAACATTCAAATTTGCAATGCAGGACAAGTGTGACCCTGTAATTTCTAAACCAGCTGGATTGTTTCTGAACAATTAAAAATGTGAAGACGATCTTTGTGTTCTAGGACATGCTTGTTGCTGTTCCCATTAAGACCTCTCTGTGACATATTTCACCATTTGTCTTGGGGTAGAATTGTAAATTTCACCAAGAAATGATGTTCTTTGATTTTGCCCGTGACACAAATTGAACCCCATTAAACCTTACGCCTCGCTGATGTCAGAGAGATAACTGCTAACACTGCCTTAAGGCACGATGGGATAGTTATGCACATGATTACCTCGTTCTGCTGGAGATATTGCTGTGTTCTCGGTGTCTAGTGAAGCTTATGAATTATAGCACTCTGGAGAATACAACATTTCACATGAACCTCTAATTTAATACAATTTGTGGCTCATTATGTTTAAAGAAGACAAATAAACACAAGGTGGATAGAAAACATAACTAACATAACTACATCCATTCAACGTTCATTTAACAATCATGTCAGCTTGTTATAACACGTCAATTGACCATAACATCACTGTTTAACTAGGCTGTTACACTAACACCATCCAGGACAGCAAGGAACCTGTTTCAAACAGTAAAAAGAGAAATAATGAAAATGATTTAAGTGGAATTGTCTATGAGACTGTGATTAAAATTTTGCTGTTTAAAGGGGTAGTTGAATGAAAATTCTGTCATTAATTATTCACCCTCATGTCGTTCCAAACCCCTAAGACCTTTGTTCATCTTCAGAACACTAATTAAGATATTTCTGATCAAATCCAAGAGTTCTCTGACCCTCGACAGACAGCAAGAGTCTTACCATGTTTAAGGTCCTAAAAGGTAGTCCGTGTGACATCAGTGGTTCATTTTATGAAGCTACGAGATACTTTTTGTGTGCAAAGAAAACAAAAATAACGACTTAAAGGAGAAGTCCACTTCCAAAACAAAGATTCACATATAATGTACTCACCCCCTTGTCATCCAAGTTGTTCATGTCTTTCTTTCTTCAGTCGTAAAGAAATTATGTTTTTTGAGGAAAACATTTCAGCATTGTTCTCCATATAATGGACTGATATGGTGCCCCAATTTTGAACTTCCAAGATGCAGCTTAAATATGGCTTCAAACAATCCCAAATGCGGTTGTAAAAGATCCCAGCCAAAGAAGAAGGGTCTTATCCTGCATAACGATCGGTTATTTTAATAAAAATAATACAATTTATATACTTTTTAATGCCAAATGCTCATCTTACTCTGCCTGGACTGTTTTTGTTTCCGGTTCATGACAGTTAGGGTATGTCGAAAAACTCCCATCTCATGTTCTCCCTCAACTTTAAAATCATCCTATATTGCTGTTTTACCTTTTTTGTTAAGGGTGTTTGATCTTCTTTGCATGTTCACTTTGTGAAGACTGTGTCGGTACTTCTGCAGCGATGTAGTATGATGTTGAAATGATTTTTGAAGTTGAGGGAGAAAATGCAAGTTTTTCGATATACCCTGTCTCGAGTCAGAATACACAGTTCAGGGAGAGAAAGGCAAGACGAGCGTTTGAGATTAAAAAGTATTCAAATTGTATTATTTTTCTAAAAAAATAACCGATTGTTATGCTAGATAAGACCCTTCTTCCTCGGCTGGGATCGTTTACAACCGCATTTGGGATCGTTTGAAGCTGCATTTAAACTGCATTTTGGAAGTTTTTCGCATTTTTTTTAAAAAAAAAAGGATCTTGAAATCATACAGTCATTGTTGGAAAAGGTTCAATTTGGAAGTTTCTCCTTATAATGGACTGATATAAGGGCACCATATCAGTCCATTATAAGGAGAAAAATGCAGTAATGTTTTCCTTAAAAAACTTCTTTACGACTGAGGAAAGAAAGAAACATCTTAGATGACAAGGGGTGAGTACATTATATGTGAATCTTTGTTTTGGAAGTGGACTTCTTCTCTTTCGTGTCAGTCTTCAACATGCGTTCACAAGAGTATCATGACACATGACGACCTTAGTTGTGTTGTTGTCTATGCAAGGGTCAGAAAGCTCTTGGACTTCATTAAAAATATCTTAATTTGTGTTCTGAAGTTGAACAAAGGTCTTACGGGGCTGGAATGACATGAGGGTGAGTAATTAATGACAGAATTTTTATTTTTGGGTGAACTATCCCTTAGGCCTTGTGAACTGAACTGAAATGCCCTTACTAATACAATTGGTTTTTGTATCTGACAGATTGCTGAAGAGACAAGCAAGTTCTCCACCATTGAGGGCTTCAGTAAGTATTAAAGCAAAGCAGAGAAGCAAAGCAAAGAATAAACATTTCAAATCTCCTTCCTATCTGAGAATCTTGGGATTTATCCGTTCCTAAGGTACACTTCTGCACAGCGATCTGGAGAGGAAGAGAGGATGTTCAAGAAGAACTTGTGCTGAAAATGGACCATAGCCTCATGCAGATACATCCAGCCATGGATACACATGATTATAGGCTATCAATACTATGAGTTAACAATAAGGTACTAGAGGCCATGTTGTATTGTGAATAAGTCACGGCTAAAGGGCATTGATAGGCACGTTACCACACAATCAAAATATTAAAATAAAAAATGTATGTACTGTTGTGTTAGTTTTTTGATGCAAGTTCGTTAAATGCCATCACGAACGCACACACATCAACATATCTCCGCATGAGAAGAGTTTATTTGACTGGGGAGGGCGTGGTCTCAAAATTAAAGATAAAAGACGCAACATAACGCCAGTAGGGTTCACTCACACTTCATTAAATAAATAACAAGCAGTCAATTCGGCCGAAATGCGTAATACATGGAACAGTTTTGACGCTATATTATTGATTGTTTTCCAGATAGCACACGCACATCTGCAAGATGTCATTAAGGATCACTTGATCTGGAAAGCATCTCCTGTGTATGAACATCTGACAGACGTCTGCAAGATGTCAGTTTTGCATACATTCTAAATCATAAACATCTTAAAGACATAATATTTAACATCTAATAGAAAACGTCCTATAGACGTATTGCAGATGAGCAAACACTCTAAAAAATATGTCTTCCAGATGTAAATGTAGACGTCAAATAGACATCTCCGTGATGTATGTGCGCTATCAGGGTTATGTTGCTAAGGGTGTTGCTCGGTGATACACAGAACCTTTGGGTGAAGCTGTTATAGCTGTGCTTTATAGTGAATAAAACAGCTGCTGACCAATCAGAATTGAGGACTGGAACCATTTTATAATACGTACTATATCTTTTTTTAAATCATTTACCCCTCGCCAAGAAGCACTTCATTTAACTTGCTCAACCTAACACGATTATGTCTGTTTGTTCAACAGGACAGACATGTTCTAGCCAACTCCATGCAAAGAAGCAATGTTCGGTGGTCAAAATCAACATAAACAACACAAGATGGAATCAGGCAGAGACGATTTTACATAAATGTGACCCTGGACCACAAACCCAGTCATAAGTAGCATAGGTATATTTGTAGCAATAACCAACAATACCCAACATTGTATGGGTCAAAATTATTGATTTTTCTTTTCTGTTAAAAATCATTAGGAAATTAAGTAAAGATCATGTTCCATGAAGATATTTTGTAAATTTCCTACCATAAATATATCAAAACTCAATTTTTGATCAGTAATATGCATTGCTAAGGATTTCATTTAGACAACTTTAAGGCAGACTTTCTCAATTTTTTTATTTATTTATTTATTTATTTATTTTTGCATCCTTAAGATTACAGATTTTCAAACAGTTGTATCTCGGCCAAATATTGTCATATCCTAATGAACCATACATCAAAGCTCATTTATTCAGCTTTTAGATGATGTATAAATCTCAATTTCAAAACATTGACCCTTATGACTGATTTTGTGATCCAGGGTCACAAATGTTATTAATGCAGTACTCAAAATGTTATTTTAGTGTCACAAAGGAAACAGCTATGAATACTTGTTACACATTTGTACGCATATTCTATTTTTATATCTCTTTACATTATATCATATAACAAATGTCTAGACAAGCAGATTGTGAGACTGTCAGGTGGATTTGAGATGAATGAGTGTAGATCTTATCTTAAATGTCAAACACGCTCAGTTGATCTCCATTCTCTATTTTCAGTACACTATCGCAGCATTAACAAAGTTGCTGTGTTACTCTAATTTGCATTTAATTGAGGGTTAATGCCACTGTTCCTCTGGACAGAAGTCTTGTCTGCAGGCAAATTCTCAAATGCAAAGATCTTGTCTGGAGTGATTGTATTTAAATTGTACAATACATCAACCTTTGTCTTTTGTGCCACACCTGTGACAACTTCAACCTGTAAGGAATGTAAAAACCACTTGGTTATGGGAGCAATGATGATTACAACAGAAAAACAGCAGCATTTACAATTCACTTGAACTATGTTGTTTTTTAAAAATAAAAAATATATCATTCATCCACACCAGACTTTCGGTTTTATTTAGATCACTTTTTCCCTTACTCTATAGTTACATGTACTGGCTACTGAAAAACCACTGGAAGTGATATGAAAGCGGCTGACTATTTATACATTTAAAAAGTGTAACATAATGGATTTCTACTCTAAAGATTTTAAAAAGAAGGAAACAATATAATGATCACACTTTATTTTAGTGTACTTTAATTTCCTTTGTTCTCAAGTAAAATCACTCCACCACATGGGGGATTTGACAAAATGTGTGCCAGTGGAATTTTCGCCTTTGAAACATCCTTTGTGAGCTGTGAGGCAGAGAAAGAACTAATTCACTACTATAGCTCCTTTGTGTTTCCTGCTCGAACGCTTATTAAAAAATTGATATACATGATAAGAATTATCATAAGAGTTATATTAGAAGAAAATGGAACACTGTGGTGGGATTCATTCAGTTAGGTTTAGTTAGGATTGACAAGAGAAGACTGTACTGCACTGTACTGAAAGCATGTATGTGTGTCCTGTTGTAGATGTAAGTCCCTACTCAGACTGTGCCCTAGATAAACTTAGTATCACAACACCACTGAATTATTCACATCTCTTTCTGCGTTGTGTCTAACCATCAGAGAGAACAAACCATTTGCCATGACAAGTTCAGCCCTGTCTACATGAGCAGATGAGATCAAACAACAACTGGGAACAGAGCTGGGCAGAGCAAATTAATAATATAATGAACCATCTTGTCTTTTCTAAACAGCTCCCAATCGCATTAGTTTGGCTGTGTTACAGTGGATAAGTACTCTGACACTGGTTTTCTGTTCTGATGCTGACTACAAATTTATGAAAGGTATTTTTAAAAAGTGATATTGGTGCATTGATATGATAATAAACTCTTCATAAAATGATCAAACTGTTGATCATCACTTTATAATGGATCATTGCTGCAAATGGAAAATGGGTTATGGGCCTTTTGTGTTATTTTAGTCATTCTTCATTGTATAAGCACACATTTTTCCATATATATATATATATATATATATATGAAGAGTTCAGATGCAAAACCAGCTAAAAGCCATCTCGGTCAAAAATGAGATAATGATACTGAGTGAATGCACCTGACACATAGTACACGTCCATCAAATACTTTTACTTTTACTCGCTAAATTCCAGCCTCAGCCCAATCAGAAGTACCAGTACTTACATAGAAACCTACACAAAGTAGCCAGAAAGAAATGTTCATTTTAAAGAAATACGTCAGATGGATTTAGCTGGTTTTGCATCGGAACTCTTCATATATATATATACTGTTATCAAAAGTTTGGGATCAATAATGTAATTTTTAATGTTTTTAAAGAAGTCTTCTGCTCATCAATGCTGCATTTATTTGATTAAAAATACAGAAAAAACAGTAATATTGTGAAATATTATTGCAATTTAAAATAATGGTTTTCTACTTTAATATACTTAAAAATATTATTTATTTCTGTGATGCAAAGCTGAATTTTCTTCAGTCACTAATCCAGTCTTCAGTAGCACATGATCCTTCAGAAATTATTCTGATATGTTTATTTTTTTATCAGTGTTGGAAAGAGTTGTGCTGCTTAATTTTTTATTTATTTATTGGAACCTGTAATACTTTTTCCAGGATTCTTTGATAAATAAAACATTAAAAAAAGAGTAGCATTTATTTAAAATAGAAATCTTTTGTTGCAATATACACTACTGTTCGTAGTTTGGGGTCAGTAAATTTCTTCCTTTCTTCTTTCTTATTTCTTTCTCTTTGTTCTTCTTTCTTTAAATTGATAAAAAGTGACAGTAAAGGCTTATATTGTTAAAAAAAAATATTTTGAATAAATGCTGTTCTTTTAACTTCTTGTTTATCAAAGAATCCCAAAAAAAAAAAAAAAAAAAAAAAAAACAGTAAAACTGTTTCCAACACTGATAATAAATCAGCATATTGGAATGATTTCTGAAGGATCATGTGACACTGAAGACTGTAGTAATGATGCTGAAAATTCAGCTTTGCATGGCAGAAATAAGGTATATTAAAACAGAAATTTTAAATTGCAATAATATTTCATAATACCACATTTTTTCTGTAATAAATGTAACTTTGATACGCATAAGAGAATGGCAATGTAGGCCAATATGTGTGTGTGTGTGTGTGTGTGTGTGTGTGTATATATATATATACACACACACATATATATATATATATATATATATATATATATATATATATATATATAATATAATAACCTGAATAATATTCAGGTTTATTTTAAAGACCTCAGTTTGTGTCCCCATGTTTTGTGTTAATCTGGTTCCAAACTTTGTTACTAAATTACAATTTATTCTCATCATTTATTCATAACATCTTTTTCATCACTTTATCTGTTTAGTCAACCCTGTTGTCATTATTTTGCACTGTAAACAAATAATTATTGATAAGTGGATATTTCTAGAAATATAAAATCTGTCAACCTGTTTTAGCTGTAGCTATCACAATTTAATATTTAACATTAATTGTTATAAAAAACAGTATTAATTTTGCTTTAAAATTACAATATTCTAAACAAAACCAATGCATTAAAGCTAAAAGATGCATTTCTTTGTCTGAAAGAATGTTTAAATGTCTGCTGTTAAATCACCTTTCATCACAACAGCAACATCAGGTTTGGACACTCAGTTGGTCTACAGCAGGTGGCAGCACATGCCTAATGCAAACCTACCTAAAACACTGCTAATTATGAAGACAGGACATCAAAACAAAACCTCAGTTATTACAAATTCCCCTCAAGCGCTTAACACATTACCAGCGTCAAAATGTATATTAGGCCATACGCCACAGACACATAAGTGAAAATTAGAAATGCATAGCAAGAATGCAAATAAAGGCATAATGCTCTTGACAACCTCAGCTATGCAGCTGTTAAGTATAGTTCAAATGTTAGTTTTGAGGAAGACTCATTACCAAGCAGTTTTCTTCTATTATCCGCTTACTAGTAAAGTAGTGCGTTATGAACATTTGTTTCGGTTTATTCAGCGCAGCCCTGATTCCACCAATCAGATCGCAGCGCTCCAAACTTCCCACCAATCAGAGAAGCCGCTGTAACTTTCACTCGCAGTTCGCGTCTGTCGCTGTGTTTTGATCCGCTGTCTGTCTGTAGGTGGTGAAGCCTCGATGGGGACACTTTTGTTTTTATGCTAATATTTTCTTTCACAAACTGCGGCGCTTTTGTCAACGCTCAGGTTTATATTGGGGGGAATGATGACAGCATTTATCTGCGGTTGAGGAAGCTGCCGTGTTTCTGAAGAGCCTCTTGAGATCGTCTAAGCCTCTGCCATGAGTTGTTTGGATGTTATGTATCATCAGAGTTATGGAGCTCATCACTACTTGCCCGCGACATCAGCAGCAGCGGCAGCAGCGGCTTACAAAGCGGCATACTACCATCATCATCAGCAGCAGCAGCAGCAGCAGCAGCAGGTAGGTCATAAATTCGGGCTGACACAGACAACTCATGAAGAGTTAAAAAAAGAAACTTCTGCTTCCGATATTTTGCTGAGAAGCGCTCTTACAGCATCAGCTGTAAAACATGTTACATCCGCGGTCATTATTTGTTAACTCTACATATTATTTGTAGCTTTGTTACACACAGACAATATTTTAAACTGCAAATAATAATAAAAAAATATACTTTTGAATGGAGTTGGAGTTCAACAAGTGTTAAAAAACATCTCAGAGTCAGGATGCAGTTCTTGAAGCATTTTTAAAAACATTTTAGTTATTCCCATACTTATTTTTAAAGATTTGCTGATTTTATTTTTACTCTAAAAAGATTAAAATTATAATACTGATTTGAGATGTCTCCAAAGTGATTTATTATCTAAATGCTACTGTTATCAAATAAAACTGCGTGACATTTGATATAGAATTCTTCAAATTCCATGGAGTGAATTGCAGCTGAATGTGTTTATACAGTCTCTCGTACGGAAATCTTCATGGGCGTAAATCAGCGTACCACTAATGTGCCAAGTGTGGGCACAGGGCCATCAATTCAGACACAATCCTCAACAATCTATTTTGGTCGAAGACCAGGTGGTGAATGTGTGTGCTCCAGCGTTTAACCCCTGACCAGTTTTATTCTTCATATTTAACACGGTCTATGTCTTCAAGCAGAAGAAGTTCAGTGCCTACAGCAGGATGCAGGATTCTGAGGAGTTTCCCTCTCACTGTGGTCAGAGTAAGCAACCTAGAGCGCTCAAGCCCCGTCCTGAGCCTGAGCTTTCACGAGAGGAGGAGCAGAACGTTGGGGAAGAGGAGCGCTGCAAGGAGACGCAGCCTGCCGAGGCCGAGTACTTGAGTGCCAGGTGTGTGGTGTTCACCTATTTCCGTGGAGACATCGGGGATGTGGTTGATGAACATTTCTCACGTGCGTTGAGCCAGCCCAGCGCCTTCAGCAATGACGCCAAGGCCGGCAGACTTCAATCTGGAGGACCGTGGAAAGGTACAAGACAGTGTTACATGGGAATATACTTTATTTGTAATCCTAAAATACAGTAATAGTGCTAATAAACAAATGTAGCTCATTTAAGCTAAAAAGGAATCACTTCGTACAGTTTATTAATAACCCTTATTACATTATAAATGTGCGGGTCAAATTGACCCCAATTTAATTCACAGAAAATCATTCTATTAACATGAATAGTTCACACATATTACCAAAACGGTATGTAAGATTAATTTTTAAAACATTTTTTTTTTTATAAACAGTATCTTTTTCACATTTTTAAAACCTTTTTGTGCAACGATTAATTGCGATTAATCGCATCCAAAATAAGTTTTTGAGTACATAATATATGTGTGTGTACTGTGTATATTTATTAAGTATATATAAATACACACATGCATGTATATATTTAAGAAATTATGTTGTTTATATGTTAAATATATTTATATATAAGTTATATGAATATATATATATATGTGAATATTTTAAAAATATATTCTGTATGTGTGTGTTTTTAAATATACATAATAAATATACACAGTACACACGCATATATAAACAAAAACTTTTATTTTGGATGTGATTAATCATTGCCCAGCACTAAATCTTTTTAAAAGAAGTGTAGAAAAGCACTTGTTTTTATGTGCTTTTCTGAAGCTCAGAAAAAGAAAGATCTTGACAATAGCAAAGCTAAGATTATGGGTTTGATTCCCATTAAAATTGTACACCAAAAACATCAACGCAGTGCAATTTTTTTCAGATAAAAGCATCTTTCAAATGCGTGAATGTAATTACCTATAGAGTGTGTTTGGGAAACTAACATAACAAAATACATAAATTTCTTTCTGCTTTTAACCATGAAATTTGCAGGTCAAATTGACCTGAAAACGAACATCATAATCAGAATAAAATTTTGTATGCACATTCCACCACAAATCAGGTTGTCGAAACTTTGCATGCATGTTCATAAATCTAAAAGTGAAAAAATATCAAGAAAAAAAAAAAGATTATGTTAAACAGTATTTTCGACAACTCAAAAATAGACATGGTAGTTCAAGTCCTGGCTTCTGATCGGTCAATACAGCTTTGCTGCTAAGCTAACTTAGTTAATTTGTGAACTTTTTTTGTCAACACCAAATTTATATAAATCTTCATTAAAAAGTGTAAAAAAATTAGAAGCCGTTACTCTAAAGTAATAGTTCACCCCAAAATGAAGATTCTGTGATTTATTTCTCACCCTCATGTCGTTCCAAACCCATAAGACCTTTGTTCATCTTCAGAACACAAATTAAGATATTTTTGATGAAATCCGAGAGCTTTCTGACCCTGCATAGACAGCAATGCAACTGAAACGTTCCCAGGCCCAGAAAGGTGTGCAAAGAAAACAAAATTAATGGCTTTATTCCACAGTTTCTTCTCTTCCATGTCAGTCTTTGACACGCATTCACTAGAGTACCACTGCACTTGACATGCTTCTTAAAATCATTGATTAATGTCACATGGACTATTTTAATGATTTCTTTACTACCTTTCTGGGCCTTGAACGTGTCAGTTGCTGTCTATGCAGGGTCAGAAAGCTCTTGGATTTCATCAAAAATATCTTGTGTTCCGATGATGAACGAAGGTCTTACAGTTTTGGAAAAACATAAGGGTGTGTAATTAATGATTTAATTTTTTGTGTGTGTGTGTGTGTGAACTTACTTTAATTTTAAGTGATATGACATGATACTACAAAACCATTAAAATCAGACATCCAGATATTGTGGCACTGAGTAACAAATTGTTTCTTGTGTTTCAGAAGGAAACTCCCACTCCGAGGGTCAGTGTGGCTCTTTACCGTCATCCCTGTGGGGTAGCGGCTACCCATCCCAAACCAGCCCGTGTGTCCCCTCCTCTCACCCTGACTTCCCCCACGCCGCTGCCTTCCACCCTGCAGACACTGGCATTTGGAGCAGCCACAGCCTCGCTCAGACCGGCCTGCCCCCTCCTTCTGCTCTTACTGACTCTTGGCACTACGGCCTTGGAGCCCAGGGTGGAGCGGGATACCCTCATGTACATGAAATGTACCCTCATATGCACCCCCGTCACCCACATCCGCATTCCCACGCACACCACGTGCTCCATCACGCCCACAGCCCCGCTCTGGACCCACGCTTCAGCCCCCTTCTGCTACCTGGTGTAAGAGCATCTTGCAGCCCGACGTCATGTACAGACGGAATCAAAACAGAGCTGGAAGCGAGTAACATCCCAGCCCCGAGCTGGCCCGCTTCTTTCCATGGGTCAGTGGACATCTATCATGACACAGGTGAGACAAGAGGAGGGAATAGTTTATGAATCCAAACACTATTTACAGTGTTGTGGATTGTGTAAATGATCATGATATAGTCATTTTAGTTGGAAATAACCATGGAGTTATTGGACGATTCAGTGAATTATATAGTTTACAGTCAAAAGCTACTGAATCTCATACACTCCCTAGTAAAAAAGTAATAGAGTTCAAATGCATTCATAGTTTAAGTCTATTAACATATTTACTGATATACGACTTACTGATATCAAAATTGTAATTAAACTTTATTTGGAGTACTTCTTGTGTGCAATGCATATTTCTTAATATGAAGCCTAAAATGTGTTTTAATGTCACTATTGGTAAGGATTGTTGATTGTATGATCTTTAAATAATATTGATCTTTAAATGCAAAATATTTAAAGTGTACCTAAAGTAAACTAGCAATAGTTCCACTTTTAACACAATCAAATATATTTATGCATATCTTTAGTTGGACTTCAGCACTACTTCCGCACAATTAAAGTACGTTAAGTGGTTAACTTTAAATATACCAGTTTAGTATAGCGAAAGTACAATTGCAGGGTATGTTTATCAAGTACATAAAATGTAAATGTATTCGTAGTATACTTAGCATAAAATAAATGTATTTTAAATACATTTTAGTAAAATTTTAATAGTGTGAAATATTATTATAGTTTAAAATAACAGTTTTCTGTTAAAATGAGATTTATTTCTGTGATGCAAAGCTGAATTTTCAGTATCATTACTCCAGTCTTCAGTGTCACATGTAATATGCTGATTTGATCAAGAAACATTTATAATATCAATGTTTAAAAACTGTTGTGCTGCTTAATATTTTTGTGGATACTTTTTTCAAGTTTCTGTGATACATAGAAAGCTCAAAAATATAAATCTTTTGGAACATTATAAATCTTTTTACTGTCAGTTTTGATCAATTTAATACATTTTCACTGCATAAAAGTATTATTTTCTGTCTAACAAATACATTTTTATTTATTATTGCACAAATTGATTCATATTATGGGTTTAAAAACTCAAAACACTAAAAAATGGATAGTTGTAACTCATATTGCACAATAATAATGTTCTTTAATAACTAGTTTCTTGACTAGTTTGAAACACATGCCACTTATTTTTATTCTATAATGTGCTGTTGCTTTCATATATTTCAAATAATGTAAACAAGTCCTGCCACTGATATCCACATTATATATATATAATTTATTTATATATTAATTTAATTTAGTCTGTGTTGGATTCAGTGTTGGATACTTCATTGTAAATCCTTTTCCTTCTAATTTAGATTACTTTTGGCATCCTCTAATACTCAACAATAAAATTAATAAAAATATTTTATAAAATGTTTTTAAATAGAATGTAATAACACTTTTAAATGTAATCGTCAGAATTTAATAAACATTATTTGTAGTATTCTATACATTTATAATGGTATGATGCTTATTCTCAAGATTTTATAATGGTATGATGTTTTTTCATAAGATTTTATTGGTTTATTTTTAACTTATCCAGCCAGAATTTGAATACCGTTGTATTCCTACTCATATTCATATGCGACCCTGGACCACAAAACCAGTCGGTTTAAGTAATACCATAAGTAGCACGGGTATATTTATGGCAGTAGCCAAAAATACATTGTATGGGTCAAAATGATCAATTTTTTTTTTTTTGCCAAAAAACATTAGAATGTTAAGTAAAGATCATGTTCCATGAAGATATTTTGTAAATTTGCAACCAAAAATGTATCAAAGCTTAATTTCTCATTAGTACTATGCATTGCGAATTTGGACAACTTTATAGGCGATATTCTCAATATTTTGTTTTTTTTGCACCCTCAGATTCCAGATTTTCAAATAGTTGTATCTCGGCCAAATATTGTCCTATCCTAACAAACCATACATCAGTGGAAAGCTTATTTATTAGTGTTCAGATGATGAATAAATCTCAATTTCCAAAAATTGACCATTATGACTGATTTTGTGGTCCAAGGTCACACATCTTCTGCTATTATAAACAACCCATTCTAATGTTACATTGCTGAGTAAAGCAGACGTGTTTTAACAATTCCTTTGCTTACCCACAGCGCTGGAGCAAGACAAAGCAAAGGCCAGTGTTTGGTTCTGAGACAGAAAAGATTCACTGGACTACATGCCTGAGACTGGACCACTTCTGCAGCTGAGGCCCACAGCACTGCGTGTGGATTCTTTCCTCACGAGACTTTCTTGGGAACTATTCAGGGGAACATCAGTCTCTATCTGTGAGACAAGCACAAAAACAGCTTTAGGGAAAACGAGTGTTTTTGTAAAGCATACCATCCTGTCTCAGTTTGTGCCCGCTCATGAACAGAGATCCAGTTCAGGACGCTTCTGTAAAGAGCTCTGCCGTAAAGGACGCCAAATGAGGCGTCTTTCTTCACACAAAGGAGGTTTTCTCGACACGGTTGATGCTTTAGACCTGCGTTCGTGTACGTACCACGGGTTCTGTTGAAAGAACTGATCGTAGTAGTACGGCAGGCGGAAATGTTTGAATGTCTGAGAAAATCTTTAATATATTTGTCTTGTGAGTTTACTGATTGGTGTTTTCTGTTTGTAATACGTGTTATTAGATCATTTTGGATGTCAAATCGTCTTGCCTTAGAGGAATACGTCATTGCTATACATGAACTGCTAAGTTTTATTGGCAAACACTCTGTTTTGTTTGAATGGATTTATTAAATCATTAATGTCTCTTTAAATGTTGTCAGTGGAAGTGCTTTATAATTTTAAATCTGTTTTAAATCTGTTTGCTTTTCTTCGTCAATAAGACGTAAGGCATTTGAGAGGTCAGTGGCACCAAAACACACCACTTATGCTGCTCTTGACCAATTTTGGGAAGGAAATACGGAGAAGGCAAAGTCCCAGAAGGGATAGTGTCATTCCATTCACATTTAACTTCATCTCTCGCAAAGCTGCAAAATCTGGGACGTGTCATAAATGGAGTTATATTGCAAAAATGTTTATGTGAACGCTCTTAAAAGTCAAAAGTCGGTATGCGCTTCCTGTCTGGCGATCTGAGACGATTTGAACAATTGCAGTTAAAACAGACTCCTCTCATCTACTTCAGATACGTCCTAATAGAGATCCCGATGAAGCAAAAGAATGTGGTGATCGCCCTCTCCGTGTAACTTCGACCCAAATCCACACGAAGAATGCGAAGATCGTGGAGTATGCACTCTGGTGTGAAATCGAACATTATTTTGGAGAGCTGCAGCTTTAAATATTTTCATACAAGCGGAGTGCCAGATATTGCATTAGATTTGTTGTAAAAGACAGCTGTTGGGCTGCTTGTCCTGTGAGTGCAGAAGCTCAGGCAGTGTGAATGTAGGATTCGAGAGTGAGATCTCTGACCAGGTGGCGGCACTGACCCTCACATTCCTGCCACTGTGCTCAGAACATCAGCAGCTGCTCATACTGAAGCAGATTTAGAAACTACACCATATTTCTCAAACTCTACACTAGTAAGACTATTATGTTGAAACATACCCTTTTAAAAAGAGAAATGCACTTGAATGTAGGCTTTCACAACAAAACCCACCCAATTGCTACTCAAAACTAGCCCAAAGGCGTTTCGAGGGGGGGTCACCCAGTAAAAAACGCGTTCCGAGGGGTAAAATACACGTTTTTTGGCGGGATTCTCTGGAGGCTAAATATCACGTTATTGGGGTCGCTTCAACCCGTGGACATGAAAAACAACCTGTGGCAACAGTCTTAAAGTAGCCCAATTTACTTGGCAACACTGGCGGCAGCTTTCCCGCGAGTGGGCGTGGTTTCAGCGCCGACAGCGGACACGCCCCCAGCGTCTAAAAGCATAAAATACTGTTTATTTCTTTTTAAAGATATTGATAACTTATTTACTTGGTGGGTTTTTTATTATTTAAATTTGGCTGGGTCGTTAAAAACACATTTTTTTCTGTGGTGTGACAAACTCAGAACACATATTTAATATTGTTTTACATTGACTTGTAAAAAAGAAGTACACTTGTTTTAGTGTACTGACTGACATACTAAAGCACACGTGAAGTACTTGATTACTTATTTGATATTACACTACCAGTCAAAAGTTTTTGAACCATAAGATTTTAATGTTTTTTTTTTCATTTATTTGATTTAAAGTACAGCAAAAACTTTGAAATACTTTTGCTATTTAAAATAGCTGTTTTCTATTTGAATATAAATAGAATATTTCTATTTCAGATAAATGCTGATGTGTTGAATTTTATATTCATCAAAGAAACCTGAAAAAAAAAACTCTACTCAGGTGTTTTCAACATAATAATAATAATAATAGTAAATGTTTTTTTTGAACAGCAAATCAGGATCATGTGACTGGAGTAATGATGCTAAAAATTTAGCTTTAAAATCACAGAAATAAATTACATTTTAATATATATTTAAATAAAAAAGTTGTTTTAAATAGTAAAAATATTCCACAATTTTACTGTTTCTGCTGTACTTTAGACCAAATAAATGCAGGCATGGTAAGCAGAAGATATTTCTTTAAAAAAACATACTGTTTACTTACTGTTCCAAAACTTTTGGTTGCTAGTGTATATTTAAAGTTAAGATGTTTTAAATGTACATTTATGAAGTAAATAAAACAGATTATTGTAGTATGTTACAATAAAATACAATTTAAGTGGCCACTTTTTAATTCAGTGTGTTACTTTACGTTTCTAAAATTTACTATTTTTTTAAAATCTACTTTAAATATGTCAAAAAGCAGTTTATATTTCAATTGTATTTAATATAAATTGTTTCTAAATTTAAATGATTAAATTTCATTTACATGTCTGTAAACATTACATCGAATTTGGACTTTACATTACATTGAATTTAGAAAGCATATTATTTCTGTAATAGTACTTTTAGTTCTGTAAAATACTTTTTTACTTATTTTATTTATGGTTTTAAAGTTTTGTTAAACTGAAAAAGTTTAATTAGTCTTTCTTAATTCAGTACGTTACATGTTGTTTCTAAATATTGTAAAAATCTACTAGCAGTTTCTGAGTAAAAATTGTTTCCATTTTTTAAAATCTACCTTAAACATGTCAAAAGAACACTCTAAATTTCAGCTGTATTTAACATAAATTTCATATACATTTAAAAATATATTGCATTAATATTTTATTACATTTCAAAATTTACAGATAATGTACTCACCCCCTTGTCATCCAAGATGTTCATGTCTTTCTTTCTTCAGTCATAAAGAAATTCTGTTTTTTGAGGAAAACATTTCTGCGTTTTTCTCCATATAATGGACTGATATGGTGCTCCGATTTTGAACTTACAAAATGCAGTTTAAATGCGGGTTCAAACCATCCCAAATGCGGTTGTAAACGATCCCAGTCGAGTAAGAAGAGTCTTATCCAGCGAAAAGATCAGTTATTTTCATTTTAAAAAAGCACAATTCAAATACTTTTTAATCTCAAACGCTCGTCTTGTCTTGCTCTCCCTGAACCCTGTGTATTATGACTCAAGACAGTTAGTTTATGTAAAAAAACTCCAATAGTATTTTCGCTCATCTTCAAAAATCATTTCAAAATCATCCTACATCGCTACAGAAGTACCGACCCAGTCTTTGCAAAGTGAACATGCAAAGAAGATCAAACACCCTTAACAAAAAATGTAAAACCGCGATATAGGACGATTTTGAAGTTGAGGGAGAACATGAGATGGGAGTTTTTCGACATACCCTAACTGTCATGAACCGGAAACAAAAACAGTCCAGGCAAAGTAAGACAAGATGAGCATTTGAGATTAAAAAGTATATAAATTGTATTATTTTTATGAAAATACCGAGTGTTTCGCTAGGTAAGACCTTTCTTACTCAGCTGGGATTGTTTATAACCGCATTTGAGATCGTTTGAAGCCGCATTTAAACTGCATACAAGTTTCAGTGAAATTACATATTTTAGTGTACATAAACCTTGCGGTTCACTTTAACGATATTTACAATTCTAAATTATGAAATGACACTTTTAAAGTAAATAAAACTGATTATTGGAGTTTGTTACAATAAAATACAATTTCAATTTCATGGTTTTAAGGTTCTGTTGAACACAGACCTAACACACGTACAAGTTTCAATAAAATTGTAAAACTGTAAAAAAAATTCTAGCAATTTCTGAGTGAAAATTGTTTCCATATTTTAATCTACTTTAAATATGTTTAAAAAGCACTCTAATTTTTAACGGTATTTAACATAAATTTGATATAAATTTAAACTATATTACATTTTATTTACATGCAATTAAGTGTCTGACAGATCCAGTTTGCACTTATTCCTTAAAGTGTATTATTTCTGTAATAAGTATACTTTTTAAAATTATTTTATTTATGGTTTTATAGTTTTGCTAAACACATTTTAAAAAGTGTATAAAATGTATATGTATATAAAAAACTGTATATACTGAACTGCATATAGAGAAATTACTGAAAATACAAAAAAAACACATAAAAGAAAAAAACAGTATTGCTTTATATACCAGATAATTTTTCAAAGCAAAGTGAATAATAATATATCATTAGATTCTCCCAAATGGTCTGATAGAGTAACAGACATCCCCATTAATACTCTTTTTAAAAGCTAAATGCTAAACTGTAAATTGTTCTTTATGTACAAGAGTATGTGAACACCTGTTCTAATCCACATATATAATAAGTATTAGAATGTTGTAACAGAACAACTAATATGAAAATAATGAATGACGTTGATTTTATCCTTCAAAACAAGAGTTTCTTCTGCACTCCTTTGTCTAACAGTCATTATTATACCTTGATTCATCCATACTCTTCAATGTTTTTGCCCATGACCATTAAAATAAAATGATGGGACTTGAATGATGGCTGTTATCTTGCTCTAGTGGATGAATAAGCTTGTTCATATGAGACGGGTACACCATCGCTCTGCTTTGCTAATTGCTGTACTTGATTATATAAGTTTTGCTCTGGCCCTGTGATCATAAGCAGTAGGAGAGCTCCTCAAGTGGCCCTAACAGACCGCAAGCAGCAGATAAATGAGGGGGGAAGAGACCTGCCAGCTACATTCAGCCACTCTTCACAAGAGTGACATAAACAGCACAAAACACACGGCCGCTCTTATGAGCCGGAAGCTGGCAAAGACAGGTCAGTGTGTGGCACTGCACCATATGGGAGTGTTTACTGCAGAACTAAACCACAAACACCATTCAAAATATGGAAAGACAACAGGGTAACTCATACAATAAACCAGTGGTGTTTTGTTTCTACTTCACCTACTCGTTTTCTTTTTATTTATTTTTTCTGTTCTATCTTCTTAATTTCTTTTTATTTATTATAACAAAATGACCCGTTCTATATTCTTTTTCTATTCTTTTGACTTGTTTTGCTACGTTTACTGTGTTGGTTGGTTTTGATTGCTTCTATTGTCCTTCTTTGTAAGTCGCTTTGGATAAAAGCGTCTGCTGAATGACTAAACATACAGTAAATGTGTTTATGATGTCTAAAATCTATTTATCTTTGCATGTTACAGTAGTTTACACTTTTTAAAATTATATCAGTACCTTTAAAATGTCAGAATTTAACAACCGTTTTTTCTGCTAATAAACCTGTAGCTCACATTGATTTTTTTTTTTACTTTGAAATGATTTTCACACTGAAATTGCTTGTACATTTTGTTCAAAGTTTTGTTCACAACTTTTTGCTTATCTTCTAACATCTGAAAAAAATAATAAAAACAAAAAATGGATTAATAAAATCTAAACCTCAAAATATTCAGACATATGAAATACATTTCTATTTTTAATGTACTATTTATTTATTTATAAAACATACTCCAATAATCTGTTTTATTTACGACTTAAGTTTTAAGTTTTACGACTTGTTTTATTTACGAAATAAGTTTTTGCAGTCCAGACTTTTGCTTAGCTTCTAAATAAAATAATAAAAACTAAATATTAATGAATATAATTAATTTTTATTTTTAATGCGCAAGTTATGTATTTATTTATTTACTGTGCTATACAGCATACTCCAATAACCTGTTATATATGTGTGTGTATGTAATAACAAACAAAACTAATAACAAACAAAACTAAAATATATATATATATATATATATATATATATATATAAAATATATTTGCACTGTCCCCATCACTAAAAAAATAATAAACAAAATATGAATAAAATGCAAAAATTGTAAAATATTATGTCATATGAAATATATTTCCATTTTTGTGCTATTTATTTATCTATTTATTTTCTTATAAACATACTCCAATAATCTGTTTTATTTACAACTTTGAAAAATGTTTTTACAGTGCAGACGTTTGTTTATCCTCTGAACAAAAAATATAAAAACTAAATATTAATTAATAAAATATAAAAATAGTATATTATAATATATATTTTTTTTATTATTATTTTTATTTATTTTCTTATAAAACGTACTCCAATAATCAGTTTTGTTTATAACTCTGAAAAATACATTTTAACTGTGCAGAATTTTCACTGTCCCACCACTGAAAAAAAAGATTTAATAAAATATAAAAATAGCAAAATATTTTATGTGTCATATGAAATATATTTGTTTGTAATATGCTATTTTATTTTATTTTATTTTATTTTCATAAAAATAAGTACAAGCCCAGCAAAGGTTAAATATAGTGAGAACACAATGTCACATGTCTGTTATTGTATCTGCTCATTCTTATTGTTGAGCCATTTCTAAAATATTTTTATCTCTCTGTTTTATTAGTTACTTTTGACTTTTAATATACTAATGATGTGCAGGTTTGACATGGTTAAAAGATACATTAACAAAATTTACATTAAATTGGAAAATAAACACTGTTAAAAACACCATTTACTGACTGATCTTTATTCATTTAACCATATGTCATGAGTGATCAACAACATAATCTATGTCAGCTAAAACTTGGAAAGTAATCAGCACCTTCTCAGATGGGTTTCTGTGCTCGGTACTGAGAGGTGAAGCTGGCTCTTGCTGTCTCAGCAGTGTTTGGGGAAGCAGAGTTTGTTCATGGGCTGCTCCACAGGCTCTGCCCCTCCTTCAGGAAACCGTCCATTGGAGAGACGGAGCCCCTGCCTGCAGGAGCATCAGACAGAGCCCTCACATTAGCATGGGATACACTTCTATGCTAATTCCTGTCAGCTCTCCACGGCACCCCTCCGAGATGTTACAGCCACTTACAAACCAGTCCACAGATACAGGACAGGGTCTAACCTAACTTAAACAAAAATCTAATTAAACAGAAATCTAAAAATTTGAATTAAAACAATACTGTTTAAAATGAGGACGAATAGTATTGTAACACTTTGTGGTTGTCAAACAATTATGATGATCTTAAAGATCACCTGAACTTGAGGAGAGCTGACTTCTATCTACAAATCACCTATTAAAATCAAAAATTCAGTAGGAAATACTATTTGTTTGCACATTTCCATAATGACCAGTGCAATCTGCCAAGACCAGCGCAAATTACCACCTGCTTTAAGACATGCTTTTTTTTGGCCGGTGAATAATAGTGCAAATACCAGTCATTTGACGAGCACAAATGTGAGTAATTTGCATTGCTTGATTTATTTTAAATTATTTATTTTAAAGGGAAACTCCTACAAATGCATATTCAATAAGGTCAGGTGCAAAAAATAACTGTTTCCTGTTGTTTTTTCTCCAAATCATTGATATGCATTTTAAAGGGTTCATCGGATGCTCATTTTCCACAAGTTGATATGATTCTTTAGGGTCTTAATGAAAAGTCTATAATATACTTTGGTTAAAAATTCTCAATGGTAGTGTAAAACAACACCCTTTTTACCTTGTCAAAATCAGCTCTGCAAAAATCATCTCATTCTGGTCGAGGCTGCTTTAAATGTTAATGAGCTCTGCTCGCCCCGCCCCTCTCTTCTCTCTGTGGAGTGACGAGCCTGTTTACTTTAGCCGCATTTAGCCACTAAACTTGCTAACTAGCACATTATTAGGAAAGGTGATCGCAAAGATTCATAAAAAACCCTTATACTCACTTCTGCTGTAAGTGAAGCTGGATCATGAATGATTCGCGCGAACATAATGTGACGAGTCGGCTGCCTCCCCCCCTTATTGTCAGCTGCACCCCGTCGGTAATCGCCGCCCTTCACCAGGCTCCCGACGGGAGTGGGCGTGTGGGAGGAGGAGGGGCGCTGAAACATCCAGGTCTGGCGGCGTGTGATGGGGCACACCTGATGTGAATGAAGCCTCATCACCGCCGCTGTTAAAATGCCGAGCGCGCCTCTCCTCAGGAGACCGGTCTCTTCCCCGTGCATGCACGCTGGTGTCCTCGTGGGTCCAGGAAGGGGTGAAGAGGGAACCAGCGCCGCAGGACGAGTTGCCGGACCCCGTGGGTTCGGATGAGGACCGCACCCGTGACGGCTGACGGGCCAAGATGCCGGGCCGTGATATCCCCCAGAAGCGCCACGTAGGTGGAGAAGGACGATGCCGCTAGAGAAGCCGCCGCCCCTCGCACCCCGGACCTGAGTGGGGAGCGCGTGCGGCCGCCGGACTCCGCCCCTTACCTGGACCCTTCCCTTCGGAACACTACCCCTCCTTCACGGAACCCCGTCACATCGAGGACACCAGATCCCCCTTTTTCTTTTGGACACTTTTTCCCCCTTTTTGGACACTTTCTGTTTTATTGTTTAATAAAAGCCTCTCCGAGGCCTGACGTCACACCCACTGTGTCTGTCGCTTTGCTCCGCCCCCGTGACAATATACGGATATATGTAGATCGGGAGGCGCATTCCCTTCACAAACAAACGTAATCCGCTGCATCTTCAGCTGCTCAGATGTCGGGAGTAAATGACGACCACTATGTTCATTATTACATCCAGCAACACAACACCTCAATCGCTCAATTCTTGTCTAACTTACATCCCTGCTCCAGCATCGAAACATGGAGGGTGGACTGATCTGAGGTAAGACGCTCATGTCAATCAACTATCGTGGGAGCGGCCTCTGTGGGTGTGATGCCACAACAACAGGCATCTGAGAACGGCTCGATTTCAAAAAGGGGATATTATTTTTACAGATTAATTAAAAAACACTGCATGGATTTTTATCATTATAGGGTAGATTTGTACATACACTGTCAACACACATTAATGTTCAAACAACATGTAAAAGTGAACTTAGCATCCGATGACCCCTTTAAGAGTGAAATGTTCTTATGTCGGGTCCATGTCTACATTTGTAGCAATGAACACAAAGTAATTGGCTAATTCAATACTGTAAGTCTAAATTAATCTAATTATAAGCCAAAACACTCTTAAACAACTTTTTTCTTTCATACTTCTAAGTTGTATGTCCAAGTGCTGGAGTAAGTCTATGAATAAATCCTTTTCATTACAGTTCAGAATCCGCCAATCAGCTCAAATACTTTCTTTAAAGTCAGTGAAATGAAATGAATGGCTTGACTGTGTGTCAAACAAAAGCCCTGTGCGTAAAGACTGGAGGGTCACGCCAATTCACCCCAGGAGTCTGAAGAAGGCCAGATAAAGCCCTCGAGTCACATTTTATGATGATTTTTTTTTTGAGAATTAATTGATCAAACTGTCAAACAGTCTGTTAACACAGATACTTTCCCAAAAATGAAAATTCTGCTATTAATTACTCACTCTCATGTTGTTCCAAACCTGTAAGACCTTTGTTCATCTTCACAACACAAATTAAGATATTTTTAATGAAATCTGAGAGCTTTCTGACCCTGAATAGACAGCAGTGCAACTGACACGTTCAAGGCTTAGAAAGGTAGTAAGAACATCATTAAAATAGTCCATGTGACATCAGTGGTTTAACCATAATTTTATGAAGTTGAGAGAATACGTTTTGTCTTTTTGTGCACAAAGAAAGCAAAAATAACAACTTTATTAATCAATTTCTTCTTTTCCGAGTCAGAACGCCACACATCATGATACTCTTGGGAATGCACGTTGAGGACTAACACAGAAGAGAAGAAATTGTTGAATGAAGTTATTTTTGCTTTCTTTGCACACAAAGTATTCCCATAACTTCATAACATTACAGTTGAACCACTGATGTCACAGCTACATGATTTCTAACAGTTTCATCAAAATTTCTCAGATCAGCTTCCATTGAAATATTTTGAGGAAACAGACAGATTAAATGGTCAAAGTGTCAAATCCGGAAAAGCGAATCTTTTTTTTGTGCTTAATGCTAGATAAACACATGAAAAGCACAGTGTCAAATTCCCAAGTCCCAGTAAAAGAGGGTGAGCCTGCAGAGGGGCTTGACTTCTCGCCCCTGGAGTGCTGAGCTGTCAAAACAGAGCTTTCTTCCTCGTCTCTCAGGCACATTCCTGCGTAATTGAGCTGATGATTAGTCTAACAATCACCAACACAATGCCAGCTGCCAGGATGTGAAACTGCCTAAATACAGGCATCCCGGTTTGACCGGGACCGCTCTGTTTGTTCAGTGAGCTTGAGGAGCATATGGCAATCATAAAGACCACTTTAACCAAATATGATCTGATCTCTCACATCTACATGCCAATAACTTCTTCAATTTGACAGATACATTTTGAATAATTTACTTTCCTCATGCAAGCCAGTGGATATAATATGCTTCTCTCTGACTCTGTTTGGATCTTAAGGGCAGGGTCCATTTTCTCCAGCCATTACATGTCAACACCCTCCTAAGTTGAATTAAATGGAGCGTGGCGCTTGAATTAAACTGCTTATGTCCTCAGATTGGAGCTCTTGCTTGTTTTTAGTGCCACCTGAGCATTCAGTAGTTAAATGAGCGAAAACAGGCCGCTCACTGGTGTAGACCAATATGACTGGTTTCCCTAAGAACCTTTCAGAGAACAGTTCTTAGAAGAATTATTTTTTTATTAATGTGAAGAGCATTTTAAAAATCTAAAGAATCTTTTTCCACTGTAAAGAACCTTTTTGACCAATCACTTTTAAAATAAAGATTCTTTATTGGCGTCAATGGTTTCATAAAGAACTTTGAACATCCATGGAACCTTTCAAGTGCAGAAAAGGTTCTTTATAGTCGATAAAGATTCTTTCGATTTTTAAAATGTTCTTCAATATGGTTCTTTTAAGAACTGTTCACTGAAAGGTTCTTTGAGGAACCAGAAATGGTTCTGCTATGGCATCACTGCAAAAACACCCTTTTGGAACTTTTATTTTTAAAGGTTCCGTAGTTTTCATGGAACCAAAGATTCCAAAAAAGAATCTTTATTTTTTAAAGTGTAGGTCACTTACAATGCTGCATATGTACAGTAGGGTCCAAAAGTGTACCTGTCCAAGGTTGGGATCCACCTATTCAAAAGCATGAAGAGTGTTTATAGACAGTCCATGTGGCATGCACTTGCAGAAAAATGCATATTTGCACAGGACTGTTAAATTAGTGGTGTGAACATGTGGTCTGCGGAAACGTCGGCAGCTGGCGTGGCAGTAAATCAAAGTGAAACACAGAGCTAATACACTGGCTAAAGTCGACACTGATGAGTGTTTAAAATCAGCCTTTAGGAATATCCCATCAACATTTCTGTTCAGTCCACCTGCAGAGCGCATGCCCACCCACAGCGTAATGAGAGTGCATACCTCGCACTTAATGACAGTTTAGTTTCCTCCCTATTTCACACTGTGCAATAAAACCTAATGATGCTATCAAATATTTAACACCTGATAGTGGCCGTACTTTATTTAATATGCTAAAACTATATGAAGACGGTTTATCCATACTGCATTTAAAATGTCAACAAAAGATTGTGTGTTGGAATGCATGAATTATATATTATATAGTGGAAAGAGTCACATTCTTGGATGCATATCTAATAATAGTGGTTTGAATATTCATGGAATGATTTGATCTTAGCCAAAGTGATTTTACAGAACTCGATCACTGGGATGGTCCTCGTAGAGCAACCTAGGGTTAAGTGTCTCCTTGAAGGGTACAATGGTCAGGAATTACTCCTTTTGGGCTTTGAACCTACACCCTTACAATTAACCTCTATGAGAATGAGAATTGAATTCTATTGACAAATGATCATTTCAATAAATGCTTTATTTTGGCAACACTTTATTTTAATAGTCCACTTCATTAGCTGTATTAGTAAACTGTCTGCTTAATATCTGCAACACATAATATGTATCTCTAACAGCCAGTATCTACACTGATCTCATGCCTGATTGAAATCTGTATGTATTTGATTCACTAAAAAGAGCTGACTCATTAGTCACTGGATTTGAATCACTGGTTCAGAAATCAGACTAGCTAGCTGGCTGTGGTGACATCTTTTTGATAAACTGAAAAGAACTGACTCGTAAAAGTCATTCATTTAGGAGTCGGAGGACATTGGTTGTGCTGAATGTTTTCGATTCACTAAAAGTCGTGAGAATAATTTGTTTTGGAACTGGGCTACACTGGTCACACTGTAGATTTGTGGTGTTGCACTGTCATAGTTGAATTAATGGTACTAAACTAGGTCAATTCTGTTACAGTATAGTACTCAGCCTCCACTGGTTGACAATGCATGTGCAAGAACCATAAATGCAACTAAACCAGGGTGGGAAAATAATGGCTTGTGGCAAAAATGCTACCAAAATGAACAAAAACGCCCCATAAATTCAAGACAAAGGGGCAAAAAATGCCCATGTATTATGGCTGTAAAATAAAATGTGAAAATTAATGAAAATTTACATTTTCACACTGCATCAGATTGTATTGTTTTGTGCAGCGTTGACCCTGATAACCAGATGCATTTCTGTAGAACTTAGGAATGCACTGGCCAATTAGAGGCGCTTAGATTAGTCAACACTGAAAATGCGCCAATCAGAAATGCTTAGATTAGTCAGCACTGAAAACGCAACAATCAGAGGACCTTCAATTAGTCGGCATTAAAAATGGGCCAATCAGAGGTGCTTAAATTAGTTGGACTTGAAAACGGGCCAATCAGAAATGTTTAGATTAGTCAGCTCTGAAAACGTGCCAATCAGAGGCACTTAGATTAGTAAGCGCTAATCTAAAAATGCACCAATCAGTTTTGCAAAAAGGGGAGTTTTCACATAACATGCGCTAGACTAGACTAACATCATGGACCGTCATGTTTGTCTGTAAAGCCAAAATGTGACATGCCCACAATGCAGACACGAAACAAAAACTATTTTATATTGTTTTCTGTATTAATAACCATTATTACAATATAAAGAGCAATAATCTACAGTAATGATTTTTGTTATAGTATTGCAGCTCTATTTGCTCCTGTTTTTTTTACATGTATAAATTAGATAACATTTTAATCGTAAAAGTTTATTGTTATTGACAACAGTTTAAAATATTGATTAAAGTAGGTAAATTTAAGTATCTGACATTCAAGACAACATATGGTAATTATAATAATAAGGTCATTAAAAAAATTGCCCCCACGAATATAAAAAATGTCCCTGAAAATCAATTCCAGGGGTTAAATATCTACCCTTAATGGACAAGTTAATTTCCGACCCTGAATCAAACGTCATTTGTTTTTGATATTTTGTCTAGATTCCCAGCCATGATGATATGCTACATGATTGCCTAGACTGCTTTAGGACTGTTCAATAAATATCCTGCGTTAAGAGCAAACAGCCTCTTTGTAATCATTTTAAAGCTTAACAATCTAAAAGCAAGTGACCATCCTGACCTCAGTCTAAATAAGATCTCATTTAGGACTACAAATCTTATACTCTCTAAGATGCAGCAAGACATATGAGAACATTCATATTTTTAATCTAGCACAATAATCAGTTTCATCTGAAGTATATGAAGACCAATACGCGGACATCTAGAAAACAAACTGGCTGCATTTAGTGAGATACACAGTATAATTAAATCACAGACCTGGCAGCTGTGACCCAACTTGAACACAAGAGGAACATAATAGAGAGAAGAGTATGAGGGAGTCTGAAGGAGGTATCAGGCTGCAGACAGGTTCCCCACCCCTCACATTCTGCATTCTCACCAGGACACAGAAAACACTATTCTCATTCCATTCCTCTGGGACACTTCCTAACCTTCGTGCTAGGGTGGAAATACTATTGTTCAGAATTAACAACACTTTAAGAGGTCTGAATCAATTCTGATTCACACTATTTACCAATGATTGGGATTCATTAAGATACACATGTTGAACTATCAAATCTGATGTCTGTTCTACACGCAAACTACTCAGAATTTACTTTTTACTTATTTTTTATATATATATTTACGTAAGTTTAATGAATGAAACCCAATGTTTTCATTGTACGTCAAGCTTTTATCTCAAAATATCAGCAAATACAATTGAGGTCAAAAGTTTACATACACCTTGCAGAATCTGCAAAATGTTAATTATTTACAAAATACATGTTATTTTTTATGTAGTACTGACCTGAATAAAATATTTCACATAAAAGACGTTTACATATAGTCCACAAGAGAAAATGATAGTTGGATTTATAAAAAAAATAATCAAAAAGTTTACATACACTTGATTCTTAAAACTGTGTTGTTACCTGAATGATCCACAGTGTGTGTTTTTTTTTTTAGTGGTAGTTGTTGATGAGTCCCTTGTTTGTCTTGAACAGTTAAACTGCCTGCTGTTCTTCAGAAAAATCCTTCAGGTCCCACAAATTCTTTGGGTTTTCAGCATTTTTGTGTATTTGAACATTTCCCAATAATGACTGTATGATTTTAAGATCAATCTTTTTACACTGAGGACAACTGAGGGACTCATATGCAACTATTACAGAAAGTTCAAACACTCACTGATGCTCCAGAAGGAAAAATGATGCATTAAAAGCCAGGGGTGAAAACTTTTGAATAGAATGAAGATGTGTACATGTTTCTTATTTTGCCTAAATATGATATTTTTTTCATTTAATTTTGCCCTTCAGAAGCTACAGAACATACTTGCATGTTTCCCAGAAGACAAAATAAGTGAAATTTAAATGTTTTCACCCCCTGGCTCTTAATGCATCATTTTTCCTTCAGAAGCATCAGTGAGTGTTTGAACCTTCTGTAATAGTTGCATATGAGTCCCTCAGTTGTCCTCAGTGTGAAAAGATGGATGGGTTCAAATACACAAAAATGCTGAAAAACCAAAGAATTTGTGGGACCTGAAGGATTTTTCTGAAGAACAGCAGGCAGTTTAACTGTTCAGGACAAAGGACTCATGAACAATTATCACTAAACCAAAAAGCACAGCTGTGGATCATTCAGGTAACAACACAGTATTAAGAATCAAGTGTATGTGAACTTTTGAACAGGGACATTTTTATAAATTCAGCTATTATTGTGGACTATATGTAAACATCTTTTATATGAAATATCTTATTCAGGTCAGTATAAAAAAAATAACATGCATTTTGCATGATCCCTCTTATTTTGGTAAAATAATGAACAATTTGCAGATTCTGCAAGGTGTATGTAAACTTTTGACCTCAACTGTATTTTGACTCCTTGACCTATGAACTAAAAAAAAAGCATTACGAATCATGCTCTGGAAAAGCATGGTGAATCAGTCTTTCCCCATTCTCATTCTAGCACATTTAAAATGCCTGCCCAGTCCCGAACATGTTATCCAAGCCCTATCCATCTTATCCTTGTGGCAAGTGTGAATGCTATGTTGGAAATCTGAGTAGGGCTCTAGAGTCCAATACAAAGTCTCCTCCTGCAAAACTCTGTCTAAACTTCTCAGCTATAAACATTCCTGTTCCCGCCACGAAGAGCCAGTCCGCAGGGCTGTGGTGTCTAATTTGGATACAGACACACAGTAAGAGTCATTCACCCAAATATCTGAGCTCTGGCCCCTGGCCAGACAGAGAAGGTCTGGACATGGTCAGTGCTTATAAGCTTTAAGAGAGGGATTCCTCTTTCCTCCCCAGAGCTGAAGACCAAACATTTTCATTAGTGGTGCTAATCACTAAGACTCAAGGTCATCTGATGAGAGGAAGAGATTCATTAGGAGGCCTGCTCCCGTTCGCAGACCGGCACCTCTGTTTCCTTTGCTCATGTCTAAACTCTCTGCGGTCTGCTGATGGATGAATTGAGCAGGTGGAAGCCAGTGTGCAGTGTAGAGTTTATTCTTTAACAGATTTATCCTCTCATTCACTCATCTTAATTACACAGCCGGGTCATTTCAATCAAGTCTGTCTAAAATCTAACCGTCTCCAATCCCACACAAGGTTTAAATGTAAATTCTGTGCTACTACCAGCACCAAAACTAATTGCAGTATGTCTGTTTAAAAAACAATGAGCTCAACCACCGGTGTAGTAGTCATTTTCTGACGCAATCGACCTGAGTTTGAATCCACCTTCTCTTCTCCCTTTTCACTTACCAGGTCGGAAAGGCATTTATTTTCAATAAAATGAAGGTAATAATTGCAAAGTGTAAAATAAAGTGCCTTAGGTGGAGGGCTTTATTGTCCTAATGTTTGCTTTTCTCTAAATGACGTCATTGATATGTGAAACTGACTTCATTTTTCAAATGACCAATTTTGCATGGGAGCATGATTTACCATGGGAGAAGCACTACACAACTTTTCTCTAGTCCGTTTTCCGTCTCAGCCAGAGGCACTTAGCTGAGTTTGTGAGCAAACCATGAGCCCAGTTAGGTAATGAAAGGCAGCGCTCAGCCAAGGGCTAGAATAACAGAGCGGAGCATATGCATAGCTAAAATATTTCTCCACTTTAATACGAGATTAGTAGGCACCCTCCACCTGTTTCTAGGGTTCAGGCGCTTGGCAACGGGCAGAGTGGGCTCAGCAAGAGAGTGCAGCCCCTACATCTGTTTGGCACGTTGTGCTTTTCAATCACAGTGCCGGGCCACAAGCTTCTCATGCTCACAATGAGATCACTGTGTTCTCCAGGGCCCAAACCGGCCCTCAACAACCACCGTAGCAAAGTAAACAAACTCAGGGGAATGTAAATTCACAACACCACCATGTATTTAAAATCTACTTACATGAGCCAATTACATTGTTGGCTAAAAAGGAAAAACAACTGTCACAGGCTGCAGAGATATGAATGATACTGTAGACAGTCTCCAAAATGAACCTGCCAATTGCGACTGAAATTAGAACATCTACAGTCCAAACATATTTCATCATTTTTATTCATTTAAGATTAGAGTTCATCTTCTGACAATGAGATTCCTTAATCAATTTTTCCTTGTGTATTTGTGACAAACGCAGGTCACCCCTGGTGAAAAAAACAGCATATGCTGGTAGGTATGTTTCCATGCTGGGATGCTGGTTAGGTATGTTTTGATGCTGGTTTAAGATGGTCCTTTGCTGGTTTATGCTGGTCCTTTGCTGGTTTAAGCTGATCCTTTGCTGGTTTAAGTTGGTCCTTTGCTGGTTTAAGCTGGTCCTTTGCTGGTTTATGCTGGTCCTTTGCTGGTTTAAGCTGGTCCTTTGCTGGTTTAAGTTGGTCCTTTGCTGGTTTAAGCTGGTCCTTTGCTGGTTTAAGTTGGTCCTTTGCTGGTTTAAGCTGGTCCTTTGCTGGTTTATGCTGGTCCTTGACCAGCAACATGACCAGCATAAACCAACAAAGGACCAGCTTAAACCAGCATCAAAACATACCTACCAGCATATGCTGTTTTTTTCACCAGGGACAGTTTGGGGGCCAATGATTTTAAAAGATTAGTTTGCTCCTGAATTAAAATTTTATGATAATTTACTCACCCCCATGTCATCCAAGATGTTCATGTCTTTCTTTCTTCAACTGAAAAGTAATTACATTTTTTTAAGGAAAACATTCCAGAAATTTTCTCCATATAATGGACTTCAATGGGGACCAACGTGTTGAAGCTCCAAATTGCAGTTCAAAGAGCTCTACATGGTCCCATGGTATCTAGTGTCATTTTCTAAAAAAAAAAAAAAAATAATAATAATAATAATAATAATAATAAAAAGATACTTTTTAACCACAAATGCTTGTCTTGCACTAGCTCTAATTCATGCATTATGTAATTATGTTGGAAAGGTCACGCACAGTTAGTTCTTCATCTGTGTACTCGAAAAACTCCCCAAAAAACTTTTTTTTTTGTCTTTGCATGTTCGCTTTGTAAACACATGTGTGAGCTTTCCAACGTGACTAAGTAATGCATGAAGACAAGCTAGTGCAAGACAAGCATTTGTGATTAAAAATTACATAAATTTTATTTTTTTTTTAGAAAATGGCTGCTCGTTTCGCTAGATAAGACCCTTTTTCCTCAGCTGGGAAAACTACAATTTGAACCTTCAACCCATTGATCCCCATTGAAGTCCACTATATGGAGATAAATCCTTAAATGTTTTCCTTAAAAAACATAATTTCTTTTTGACTGAAGAAAGAAAGACATGAACATCTTGGATGACAAGGGGTGAGTAAATTATCAGGAAATTTTAGGTCTGGAGTGAACTAATTCTTTAAAGGAGAAGTTCACTTTCAACACAAAATTTTACAGATACTTTACTTGCCCCCTTGTTATCCAAGATGTTCTGTCTTTGTTTCTTTAGTCGTAAAAAAATTATGCTTTCTTAAGGAAAACATTTCAGGATTTCTCTCCATATAGTGGACTTCTATGGTGCCCCCAAGTTTGAACTTCCAAAATGCAGTTTAAATGCAGCTTCAAAGGGCTCTATCTAGTCTTATCTAGTGAAACGATCGGTTATTTTCTAAAAAAAAAAATTGACAATTTATATACTTTTTCACCTAAAATGCTTATCTTGTCTAGCTCTGCATGAACTCTATATGTATTCTAGTTCAATACAGTTAGGGTATGTCAAAAAACTCCCATCTCATTTTCTTCTCCAACTTCAAAATCATCCTACATCGATGTTTTAACTTTTTTTGTAAAGGCCATTTGATCTTCTTTGCATGTTCACTTTGTAAACTCTGGGTCAGTACTTCTGCAGCGATGCAGTACGATTTTGAAGTTGGAGGAGAAAATAAGATGGGCGTTTTTGACATACCCCAACTGTCATGAACTAGAATACACAGAGTTCAAGCAGAGCTAGAAAAGACAAGAATTTGAGGTTAAAAAGCATATAAATTGTGATTTTTTTTAGAAAATAACCGATCAATTTGCTGGATAAGACCCTTCTTCCTCGGCTGGGATCATTTAGAGCCCTTTGATGCTGCATTTAAACTACATTTTGGAAGTTCAAACTCACAGGCACCATAGAAATCCACTATATGGAGAGAAATCCTGAAATGTTTTCCTCAAAAACATAATTTCTTTATGACTAAAGAAAGAAAGACATGAACATCTTGGATGACGATGGGGTGAGTAAATTATCTGTAAATTTTTGTTCTGGAAGTGCGAGGAGTATTTTGCATATACTGCATGTCAACACATGGAGAAAAAAAATGTTGATGACGTCCAAGTCGTGACAGATGTTTTCTTTATTAGACAGTTTGTATGTCTAAGATTTAAATCATGCACGTCACTTACATCAGCAAGTGTCAGATAACTGTTCTTACTTAAACCAGGTACCCTAATGATGCAGCTCCTTATAAACTCACCATCAACAACAGACAAAAAATTCCAGTTGCTCACCAAAGCCATTTTTACTCACATTTACTGATGATTGATGGCTCAGGGGAAGTCGAGGGCGTATGCAATAAAATAAAAGCCCATGTACATGTAAAACTTAAGACAGTACTTGACATGGGAGTTTAGGATAGACAGGAGTGCCAGACAGGCATCTGAAATCACTTAGAGGTTGTGGCTGAGCAGCACTGTGGTATGTAGCAGCCAGAGGAATGCACTGACTTTCACTGCACTCTCTCACATAAACCAAACACATGCCATGACTCAACCCAGGTAAGAAGGAAAAGTGCACTAGCCGGAGTTTGCCACCAGTCATTCATCATAGGCCTGTAATATGCAGCCCAGTCATTCATCACTAGCTTCCTTAAGACCTCCGAGAGAAAGAGGCTGAGACCATTGCCCAGGACATGCAGGATTACAGCAGCTTTAAGGTACAAGTAGCATGACAAATAAATTAAGCCTAACAGCACATATATCTCATTCCGAAGGCAATGACATGAACTATCGCCACGAATGGCTTCACGTGTTGATGGACCGTTTTACTGAATTAAGTCAGCACTACTCACATTTCACTATGCTGAATGTATGTTTTATATATATATATATATATATATATATATATGTTGATATATATGAATGATGTCATTTTTCACTTTTGGTTTAACTTTTCTCTTAAAGGAGAAGTCCACTTCCAAAACAAAGATTCACATATAATTTACTCACCCCCTTGTCATCCAAGATGTTCATGCCTTGCTTTCTTCAGTCGTAAAGAAATTATGTTTAATTATGTTTTGAGGAAAACATTTAAGCATTTTTCTCCATATAATGGACTGATATGGTGCCCTGATTTTGAACTTCCAAAATGCAGTTTAAATGCGGCTTCAAACGATCCCAAATGCAGTTGTAAACGATCCCAGCTGAGGAAGAAGGGTCTTATCTAGCGAAACAATTGGTTATTTTAATGTGAAAAAATACAATTTAAATACTTTTTAATCTCAAACGCTCGTCTTGTCTTGCTCTTGTTGAACTCTGTGTATTCTGGCTCAAGAAAGTTAGGGTATGTCGAAAAACTCCAATCATATTTTCTCTCTCAACTTCAAAAATCATTTCAAAATCATCCTACATCGCTGCAGAAGTACCGACCCAGTCTTTGCAAAGTGAACATGCAAAGAAGATCAAACACCCTTAACAAAAAAGGTAAAACAGCGATATAGTACGATTTTGAAGTTGAGGGAGAACATGAGATGGGAGTTTTTTGACATACCCTAACTGTCATGAATTGGAACAAAAACAGTCCAGGCAGATTAAGACAAGACGAGCCTTTGGCATTAAAAAGTATATAAACTGTATTATTTTTATTAAAATAACCGATCTTTATGCTAGATAAGACCCTTCTTTCTCAGCTGGGAACGTTTACAAATGCCTTTGGGATTATTTGAAGCCGCATTTAAACTGCATTTTGGAAGTTCAAAATTGGGGCACCATATCAGTCCATTATATGGAGAAAAATCGTGAAATGTTTTCCTCAAAAAACATAATTTCTTTACGACTGAAGAAAGACAGACATGAACATCTTAGATGACAAGGGGGTGAGTACATTATTTGTAAATTGTTGTTCTGGAAGTGGAGTTCTCCTTTAATAAAATGTGACTGACAGATACCATGTCCATGTCAGTGCTGTGTAGGGTGGGTGTTGGGTGGGTGTTCTCTTTTCCTTCCCTTGTCATTGACCTGCTGGTTTCTGACGGCCCCCTGTAGACCCGAATCAGCCTAAATCTACAAACCGCCAATGCACTCCCACAGTGGTCCCACACTCCACCCTATTCCTACAAACATGGCCATTGTCAACTAACTGAGTTAGAACAGACGCTAAGGTTCATGCAGGAAGTGATCCGTCAAAATCCTGTCTTGTCCCTAATTAGGCTCATCAACTGGACCGGCCCTAAACAATTCGGCTTTGCAATTTAATAATGTACTTGTGTACTACTCCTCATCCTTTCTGACATTTTACCATTGAACCAGATTAACAAGCACATAGTTTACTTGTATTCATCCCCTTCACACATGCTACACCAAGTGTTTCTCAACTGCTGGGTCTCATTAACGGGGCTGACGAAAGTTTATTGTCATTTTGTTGTTATCTTGGTCCAACAGTCTAGGGCGTTTACCTGGTTTCAGGCCAGAACTGAGATTAGAGTTCATTTTGTCAGCCATTTTTAATTTAGTCTTAGTCTTAGTACTGTGTTAAATGTACTTTTTAGTTATTTCCTATTTAGTCAACCTTGTCTCGTTTTTGTTTAGCCAAGTTTTAGCCAAACAAATGTTTGAGCATTTAAGTCTTGGAAACTTAGTCACCATTATCGTTTATTGACTATTATTGTCTCGTCACCGTCTCTTTTTAGTCATGGAAAAAGAGCTTGTCAACAAACATTTTTCGAAAGTTTTCGTTAACGAAATTAACACTAACTGCCAACAAGTAGCTACATGGGACCCCAGAGTTTTCCGTGGACATTAAACATCATCATGCCGAACAGGAACGCTCATCTAATGATAAGTGTGTTTATAATCACACTTATGCAAACTACTCTAACTCAAACTTTCAGTGTAACAGTTTTAAAAATAAAGGCCAAAAAGTTGTCAGAAGATTAACGGTGGTGACAGGGTGAAGTAGTGCGACCGTGGTGTAGTTCACTTATAGCCTACGTTTAGCTTTTTACTTCTGGCATTTGTATTTAGGCTTCAAAATTCAAAGCTGTGTTCATTTGTGAAGATTATTAAGGTGAATAAAGCATGTTAGAACTGTAAACTTGTTGGACACGGAGCATATTTTCTGCAAAATTCCAAAATCCAACAGCAGGATTCTATATAGAACAAGAGTTTGGTTCAAGAACTCTATTTAAGTTCCTGATTCAGGTTTGAAACCCAACCAACCTGAGTCTTCCAAACAAGGAGGAGTGAATTTCTGTAGCTCAAACTGCGCTAGAAATGTCAAGACCATGGGTTTGAATTCCAGGGAATGCATGAACATGCGCCTTTAATGCAAGTAACTACAGTAAGTTACAGTGTCTGTCACATGCATTACTTGGATATGCATGTCCTTTGGCACCACTGGCACCAGCGTCTCTAAGAACTCTTAGACTTACAATGTTTTTGGGAAATGCAGCCCCAGTGTGGAGACCCAAGGCTGTGGCCAACTGCATTGATATTTCCTCACTTCATAACCCATGCTGCCACCTGCACCCATTAACACAGTCAGGAGAGCCAGGGGAGGGAAGACATGACAGGAAGGAGGCACCTCACATATGTCAAATGTCTTCATGAAGCCAGGCCCCTTAAACAAGTGTCAATCAGTTGCTCTAGGAGCCAAGAGGAAGTCGAGTTGGTGAGGTGGGTGTGTGTAGAGCTGGGCCGGGGCTCCTGTCGCTCACACTAAGACAAGCCCGGCAGGGGATCTGATCCAAACCCTACCCCTACCCAGCAGGCTGGGCGAGCCTCTCGGTAGGTAGGCCAAGCCCTAAACAAGCAAACCAGCCAGGACCCTGAGAGAGCAACCCTGTTGCTGTCGAGGCCCGAAGCTGGATGGCAAGACAATAGCTGGGTGAATGCAGGACAATGGAATTAGCTCCCAATTTGTATCACTTCCCCCGAAGGATTGAGATGTCTTATCCTGTTAGGAGCTCCTCTCTGCTGAGCGACACATCCTTGCTTTGAAGCATGAGAGGGATAAGCAGGCTAAAGCCCTTGTTATCCCACTTTTTCCTCAAAGAGATTACAATCTTAGCTGCGGTGCGGCTTTTGGGTGGCGTGCGCACGTCGACTGGTGCTTCCCACGCTTGACTGACACCGTGCCCCGGGAGGCGTCATCCCTTCAGGACACATCAGCCGTCGTGGCACTTTCAGAAAGCGCAACCCTCCTCAGGTGCCGAGCGCTCTTTGCGACACGCTTTCCGGCAGCTTCCGTCCCGTTTCTTGCACGACAGCTGGAGGCAGGTGTAAAAGAAGGGCCGGGAGAGATCGGCCCCACTCGAGGAGAGGGTGAATGGAGGGGAATGCACTCTCTTGTGCATCAGGGGGCAGTATGAGTGGAATGCGTGAGTGATAAAGAGTCTTGGCGGGTTGGTTCTGTTCGGCTCATGCTACAATGGCGCCTTTGACAGCTGAGAGAACAGCGCTTTTGTGGGGCCCTGCCAGTGACACTACACATTGTTGTGAATGCTCCGCATTGCCGGCATTCTCCATCATGCCTTCCTCTGTGCTCAAGGCTTATCAAGAATTCCTTCTTCTTTCTCTCTCGCACTTCTTTTTGTGAGGCTGTACATTGTGTTGCCAGCTACTGTGGAGGCTGAAGGACTAGCACAGAATGCCAGCTCCTGCTGATGACCTCATTCACACATCAACAGTACAGTAAAACCTTGGCTAATATGCTGCCATTCCAGATCTTAGACACTGATGTCCAACAAACTAAAGACATATTTAGCAAGTTAAATTCAATAAGCTCTAGAACAGGCTCTAGAACAAGTTCACTTTAATTAGCTCTAGAACAGGGTGTGTTATCTTAGAGTACTGTTTAATTGACAACAGAAATGTTTCTTTTCACTGAAATTACTCTTGATATTATCTAGCATTTTCACAGTTCTCATTAAAATGGCCATAACAGTCATTCTTTTTAAGTAAGTGACCGGGACTCACTAGCTCTTTTTTAAGCAAAAAAGCAAATTAATTAATGTTGTTCATGCCATCCCAAACCAAGACCTTCGTTCATCTTTGGAACACAAATTAAGATATTTTTGATGAAATCCAAGAGCTGCATAGACAGCAACACAACTTCCACATTCAAGGCCCAGAAGGTAGTAAGGACATCATTCAAATAGTCTATGTGACATCAGCGGTTCAACCTCAATTTTATAAAGCTATGAGAATACTTTTTGTAGACAAAGAAAACAAAAATAATTAAAGCTGCAACCAGTGTTGAAAGGGCCCTCGCACCTGGGCCCACCGCCACCCCACAGCGAACAGTGGGCACTGTGCTTTTAAAGTGGTTAATATAGGAGGAATATGTCAATATGTCATAAGTCATTTATACGTGTCAAACCTCCTGCTGCCACTGGGTTGTACTATGACTATAACAGAATATTGATGTGTAAATGTCTTCAGGTCAGAACTTTGATCAAAAATGTCAATTTGGTGCAGATTGAACATGGTATGTTTTAGTTACTACAAAGCAAGTCATGTTGCCAGCTGTGGATGCTATCGCTATAACGGCATATTGTCATGTAGATGTTTTCAGGCTAGGACTCTTATTTGTTTTTTCAAATTTGTTGTTTCAACGCAAAATAGCAATCTTTCTGAGTACCCTCAAGGGTGCATGTGCCCACTGCTTGGGAACATTTCTGAATAAAATGTTTGTAATTGAAAGAAACTTAGCTAAGCTACAGTTTTAGTGATTTATTGCCTGTGCATTCATGATCCACAGCTGCTGAACGGGAAAAAAACAGGATGAGTAACAAAAGAGAGGATACCAGTCTCTCCAGTATGAAGCTGGGAAGTAAAAAACACTTGAATGTTCCTCTTTTTTAATATCATTGGACGTTTCTGATTAGAAGTAGATCCCCAGTGCAACCACAAGGGGCAAAACTAATTGAGTTTCCATCTTATGTCTTTTAAGTGGATTTGATTACGCACATAGCCAGTGGTCTGGGGTAAACACGCACACACACACACAGACAACATGGGGAATGATTTGAATTGGTTCCTGATAACCTTTTAAATCAATCATGCTGAGTATGTACAATAAGCTCTGTACATTTAAGTACTGTGTGCAGGAGTGTGGTGTTACTTAAATTGTAAAATATTATTTTTGTGGGGGGGTGGGACAAACAAATTTAGTGCCTCTAAATTGACCAGTGCCTAAAAAACAATGCTTTTTGAATGTAACGTCTTGCTTTAAAAGTATTTAATAAACAACAAAATAAACAGCAAATAACTGTATTGTGTCAACAAAAGCCACAGCTCCTTCTTGTTTAAATACATTGAAGAAAGCCTCTGAACACAGTCTAAATGCACGCTGGTAGTGAACAGACTGGGCCCTGCTCTTTTGAGGAGTCGCACTGTGCAAACTGAAGTTTTGCCAACAGAGCTGACATTATAGTAGTCTGAACCATGTCCAAAAGGGCATGGTAATGAGGCTGGAATTGGGCCGGTTTCATGTCCTTTCACCATGCGACAGAAAACAAGGGATTTATTAAGAGAAAACATCATTCTTTGCCATGTTCCCGCACTCCTCCCTTCCTCATGTCGCACAGCTCACTGCGAACCAGAGTCCTGGCTGTGTACGACACCCACATGTGTGCTTTCTCTTTCTCTCTCGTGTACAGCTATGAGGATGCTGAGGATTCTGATGTCATGTTCACAGCACTTCTGTTAATGTGCTTGGAGCAAACACACCATATTCACTAAATTAGAAACTAATGAGATTCTGCACGAGAATCAGATACATAAAGTGGTGACAATATCAACGGATAATTGACATGACGCTCAGTACTCACATAAAGTGCTAACAAGTGTTTTCAAAGCATGCAATCAAGCTTAATCCTGGCAAACATACACCTCCAGCTGCAGGAGTACGACCCTTTTGCCAGCTTGCTGATAGGCGCATTGTTTGATCTTTTAGATTGCGCAGCTGTAACCTGAATCTGCTCTTATTTAGTGTGTTTATATCTCCTCCACACGCGTTCTCTGACATATGGCACAGATGTGACAGATAATGCACATCAAAGACTTCGTGCAATGCCAGTAATAATTCTGCACTGAACGAGACATGCTCAAATGTTTTAAAATTGGTTCTTCGAACCAGATCACTTCTGAGAAAATCTAATTAAAACTTTTGTATTTTGTCCATAGTTTTACAAGAAGATTTTGCATTAAACATGTTGTTAACCTTTGTTCTATAATGATGTGATGTTATAATTGTTAACGGAAATTTACTAATAAAGTAAAAAAGTACTATTCCCATTAGCGTTCTTATTCCTATCAATGGTAGTTGCTTGGCTGGCACATGCAATTTAGGCTTAACCATCTTTTCTGATGTGTACTCTCTGTTTTAGGGTTTTTTTTATTAGTTTATTCGTTTTTTTATATATTGAGCTGCAGGAAAATTACATCATGACAGCATTGACTGGCTAATGGCAACACAGTTAATAACCTGAACGCCTACATGGAGGACAAAACAAGGCTCCCTCCACTACCCGCCAGTTAATTTTTACCGGTTTTGTACTAAGTACTACTGCACTAAGAGTGCAAGTGATACTACCTGATATTAAAAGACCATATTCAGTATACACCTTACAAATAATGCGTTTACTATATATAGTTTACAGATGCGCCCAAAGGTAATGTTAAATTGTTAAAGCGGTAGTTACCCAAAAAATTTAAATTACGGCATGATTTAATCACCTTCAAGCCATCCTAGACGTATATGACTTTCTTATTTTAGACAAATATCCGTATTTAAAACTTTATTAACTCATAATCTCTAGCTTCTGCTAACTGCCGTACGTATGTACCCATAAAAGTGGTGTTTCAGCGGATGATACGTGATGTAGGCAAACGAGGTTACAAACGTGGAGGTGGTGAACTCGGAAGCGCAGAGGAGAGAGCAAAACATAACACCAGTCATGAATTAGAAGTACAAAATGAGGATTTGTAAAGAAAATGTCAGAAGATTTTGATAAAAGCCAGGAGGAGACTGGTTTTTCTTTGCTGTAAACAAAACTTGGTTCTTGCAAGACTAGCATATCCTCACTCGAGCTTACGCTACGCCTACATCCTGTGTCATCCGCTGGAACGCCACTCTCAGTGAACACGTGTACGACAGTTAGCGAAAGCTAAAGATTATGATTTTATAAAGGTTTAAATACGGATAGTTCCCTTACACAAACACATCGATTCACTTCAAAAGGCCTTTATTAACCCCCCGGGGCCACGTGGAGCACTTTTTTTTAATGAATGGTTGCACTTTATTGCAAACGACATGAGGGTCATGTTCCATTCACTGTCATTATACAGCTTAGAAAAGCCAGAACATTTTTATTTTATTTTTATATACACCTAGGATGCCTTGAGGGTGAGTGAATCATGGGGTAATTTCTCTTTATCCCATAGAAAACAGTTAGCAAGAAAATGCTCACTGTGGTGGTGGTATTGGAGCACCAAACTTAGTACTTTAATAAAACATACTAAACAAACAAATAAACCTAGAATATGAATGTAATGCGCAAAAAATTGACGTTTGTTTTTTCTTTATTTTTTGGGACTTTTTTTTTTTTGGAGCCCCCTACAGTTAAGTGAGTGAAATTCACTGTCGTAAAATATCTATACGCGTGTATTTGTCGGTATTTCGGTATTTTTCTGTATTATATTCGTGGCTTGAAACAGATGGAAAATTGACAGGCCTGTGCTGCAGTTCTGTGGATGTTTTGCCCTCCAGTTTTCGGTACAGTCACGTGACTCTCAAGCCCTTCATTACAAACTATCCTGAGCTCTGACGTCAAAGACTGCAGACAGACAAAAATATAAGGCTTTTTCATGCTTTTAAGAGCACTCTGGAAACACTGGGCGCTGGTGGACATCTAATAAATATGATTGCTTGAAAAAAAGAAAAAGAAAAAAGCATTTCATTAAAATACACTGAATCTTAGAAATGGCTGATGTACAAAGTTGCTTTTTGCAGAGGCTAATTGGACCTTATGATACTGCAAGTAAGAGATTTTCTTAAGCACAATGTGAAGCACAAACAACAGTATGATAACAGACAATTTTCAATAAATAGTCACATTTAGCGCCAACAAGTGGCAACAGGGTCAGAAATGAACTTTTCCGTTGAGGGGCATTTTTTACATTTGTGTGGGCAGTTTTTTTAATCACCTTTGTTATAAACACCAAGTGTTGTCTTTAATGTCAAATACTTAACTTTACGCAATTATGATAGCCTAATCAATATTTTAAGCTACTGTCAATACTGTGTAAAAATGTGTCTAAATTATACATGTTAAAAACAGAAGCTTATAGAGCTGCAATATTATGACAAAATCATTATTGTAGATTATTGCTCTTTATATTGTAATAATGATTGTTATATATCCATATAGAAAACAAATGTTTTTGTTTAGTTTTGGACATGTCACATTCTGGCTTCATACAGACAAACATGTCGGTTCATGAGTTATGCAAGTGTACCACAAGTTATGCAGAAACTTTATCACTGAAGCTACGAAATGAATCTTTCATTTACATCACATCTGCACTGTGTTGTTTATGAAGACCGTTTTCAGCGCTGACTAATCTAAGTGCCTCTGATTGGCCAGTGCATTCCTAAGTTCAACAGAAACGCAATTGATTGGTAATAAGGCTCAACGCTGCACAAAACAGTGCTTAAAAGCAATCTTATACAGTGCGAGAGAATCTAAATGTAATTCGTGAACTGACACTTTTCATTCATCTTCACATTTCATTTCAATACATTGTTTAATTATGCAGGGGCATTTTTTGCCCCCCATGTCTTGAATGAATGGGGCATTTTTGTTCAGTTTGGTGGCATTTTTAATGTTAATTTCTGACCCTGGGTGCCAATCAACTTGCTGTATTCATAAAAAAGGTATTCACAGATGCGATTTTATTGTCTATTTAACAACAACTTTATTCTGATCAGAATTTACAGTGGGAACTGTGTTTCATAATGGCCATTTTAAGCATCTCACATTATCAAATATTCTCCAGTTTCCCACAGAACTTCTTGTGAAAATGAAGTGTGCTGAATGTGCACTTGTGGTATACTTTACAGCTTTCACAGAGTGTCATTTTAGGAACAAAGCGTCTGTTACCATTAGCCATCCACAAGCTTATTTCTCCTCTACAACAGGCACAGTGCTGGAGTTGATTGCAGTGCTGTTTTTAATGCCCAATACAAACAGCCAGCAGCATATGATCACCTTGGCATGAACACGTGCTAATGTTCCACTCCTCTCCCATCCTCCAAAGATAAGAGCATGCACGCTCCATTAAACCTTAGGGCTGCCCTGGGAGTTTCTGGAATAGTTTCAAGACGACTTTGTTAAATTTATAACCCCCTGCAATGGGAATAAAATAATGAAAGGAATTAACTGTTATTGTCCTCCTGGGATTTGGCTTGTAAGGCAGAGTGTCTGTTTCTGCATGGGTGACTTTTTATTTGCTGTAAGACATGTAAGGCCGTTTACAGAGCGATGGGAAATGTCTTTAAAGACGTGCTCTGAAGAAGAGACCGGAGATAAAGTGAGGTATTTTGCTGCTGCTTACAGGGATAGTTCACATTAGCATGATCATAATACATATTTCTTTCTTCTGTGGAACTAAATAGCAGGTATCTAGAAAAATGTCCAAGCTGTTGATTTCTGTTGTGATGAATGGTGACCATGGCTGTTAAGCAAGGTTGTCAGTAATATAATATCTTAAATTTTGGTCTCTTCCTCACTTTGTGGAAGATTTGGAATATAGCACATGAGTTCTATGGACCACTTTTATGGTACCAGTGTTACTGTAGTTTTTAGTTTTAGTTTATCTTGATGTACTAAAATAACTCGATAAAATTAATTATATCTATAGTATATGGATAAAAAAAATGAATACAAATGACAAACACACAACAAATAAACAACCTAAAACTGAAATAAAATTAATGAAAACAATATAGAGATATTTAAAAAAAAACACAAACACACAACTAAATAAAATGAACTAAAACTGAAAAAAAAATGAAAACAATATAGACATTAACAAAACTAATAAAAATGACAAACACACTAAATAAAATAGCAAACTAAAACTGAAATAAAATTAATGAAAACAATATAGACATAATTTAAAAAACATTATAAAAATGACAAATACACGTCAACATAAAATAAACTAAAATTAAATTCATAAAAACAATATATACATATTAAAAAAAACTACTAAAAATGACAAACACACATCAAAGTAAATTAATTAAAATTCATAAAAACTAGATATTTTAAAAAAAAGAACTAATAAAAATGACAAACAAAATAAAATAACAAACTAAAACTGAAATACAATTAATGAAAGCAATATTGACATTTTAAAAAGAAAGAACTAATAAAAATAACAAACACACAAAAAATAAAATAAACTAAAACTAAAATAAAACGAATTGAAACAATATAGACATATTTTTTTAAACTGGTAAAATTACAAACACACACAAAAAAAAAAAAAAAAAAAAAAATAAAATCAAATGAAAGCAATAAAAAAAAAAAAAAAAAAAATTAACAATAAATCAACAAACTTTAATTAAAATGAAAACAGAAAATATAAAAACAAAACCTAAATCAAATTATTAATAAAAACTATTAGTCCTTTTTGGAGCAAGACAGCCTCTGATCCCCAATGACTTTCATTGTATAAAAAAAAGCAGCCTGGGTTGGCATAGTAAACAATTTTGTTATTTTATTTTATTTTATTTTTAAAAAGAGAAACATATATATATATATATATATACACATATATATGTATGTATGTATATAATCTTATTTCCAAAGAATTGTATCTTCATACTGGAGTGAACTGTCCCTTTAATATTCTAGTGGGATAGGCTGAGGACTGTATCTCCATCAATGCCGACACTTTGCCAAAGGGCAACGCAAAGCACTGGCCCTACAACACGAGCATCAGCAGCAGCGTCCTCCCTTCAGCAGAAAAATGAGCTGCCATCAAATGATAGACTCAAGTGTTTAGATTCACAAATGGGATATTGCTCAACTGTGATAAAGGCTATTCTTAGAACTGTTTTTCCGTATTGCATTCTCCTCGTGACTGTGTAAATGCGGTGGGAGGAGAAGGATGAAGATCAGCAGTACCTGCCTCCCGTCTGTCTGGGTGTCCCTGAGAACCCTGCTATCCGGCCCAGTTGTCTCCAAATACAGCACTGGCCATGAGCCGGCCACACATTCCACAACTTCCAGACAGCTCCAACTTTATTTTCAGGCAAAACGGCATCGGCGCTCTCACATGACATTCCCAAAAAAGGCACTGCGGCCCCAGACTACCCTGATTCTCTATATGACTTAACCATTGAGGAATTAAAACAATATGAGTTATGTCAAAAGCCATAGAGGAACATACTCATGATACATCAATGACGCTAATAGATACTGTGAGGTCCAAGAGTCAAAATTTGTGCATTTTTATAATATTTGACAACGTTTGCTCACCAAGGCTGCATTTATTTGATCCAAAGTACAGCAAAAACATCAGTCTGAACATATTTTAAAATGTAATTTATTCCTGTGATTTCAAAGCTTAATTTTTAGTATCATTACTCCAGTCACATGATTGTTCAGAAATCATTCTAATATTCTGATTTGCTGCTCAAAAAAACATTTTTTTTATTATGTTGAAAACAGCTGAGTAGATTTTTCTTCAGGTTTCTTTGATGAATAGAAAGTTCAGAAGAACAGCATTTATCTGAAATGGAAATCATTAGAAACATTAGGAATATCTTTATCATCACTTCTGAGCAATTTAAAGCATCCTTGCTAAATAAAAGTATTCATTTTTAGAATTAAAAACTACCGACTCCAAGATTTTGAATGGTATAGTGTGTAATGTTACAAAAGCTTTTTATTTCAGAAAAATGCAGATCTTTCTATTCATCAAAAAACTAAAAATGACTCAACTGTTTTAAATATCGATAATAATAAATAAATGTTTCTTGAACAGCAAATCAGCATATGAGAATGATTTCTGAAGGATCATGTGACACTGAAGACTGGAGTAATTATGCTGAAAATTTAGCTTTGATCACAGGAATAAATTACATTTTAAAATATACTGAAATAGAAAGCAGTTGTTTTAAATAGTGAATCCTCACAAGTTCATATTTGTCTACTATGCAAATAATGAACTTCATATCATATCCCATGACTTCAAAGTTCTGCCTTTCTAAAGGCACTTTATAATTCTGTGATTAAAATCACATTTTCTGAAAGTCCCTTATGGCTTAAGGGTATAAACTACACATTAAAATATTCATATTCCAATTAAATATAGTAAAATTACTGTCATAAATATAATCTGACAGCATGCACGAACAGCCAATAGGCTAAATGGTCAAAGTAAATCTTTGAAACCTTTAATATTTAAAAACTTTAATTTCCCAAAATCTGCACGAGTGTGCCCAGCACTTTCTCTGGGGAAGATTTTATGCCATCTGCAGATGAACATTTGAGCTTAAAGCAGGATATCGACTGGTTTGCATGTACTTATGAAAGGGTTAAAGGTCTCACGCATCGACTTTCCCTTTTCTCCAGATAAAAACCGGAAAGAAGCTAATTTTGATAAATCACTCAGAGTTTCATCCCCAGCCCATTTTGAAGACTAATTGCACTGGGCGTTTATGACCCAGCGCGTCTCTTTAAGCAGCTCATCTGCATATGAGCATATCTCTGAGGACACACAAACCAACTCTGATTGAGGGACAGAAATTCTCAGCCCAGAGTGTAAGCATTTTATTGTAATTGAGCCACTGACTGTTGTATCAAGGGGCGACAGATAATTGGACAGTCAGCTGAACATGGCAAGCTGATGGTAATTTAAGAATTTGATTGCTTTTTCTTGTTATCTCTCAAGTGGACGTGAAGTGAAGTGCTACCAAACAACTTGCACATATCAGTAGCAGTTACAATATCACCAATAACTGCTGCAGGACATTGCAAATCAATTATCAGTGAAAAGAACCTACATCGAATAAAAAGCAGGTGCTCAAATATTATAACAGGCTAATTTACTACGCTGCCCTGGTGAAAAAACCAGCATATGCTGGTAGGTATGTTTTGATGCTGGTTTAAGCTGGTCCTTTGCTGGTTGTTGCTGGTCATGCTGCTGGTCAAGGACCAGCATAAACTAGCAAAGGACCAGCTTAAACCAGCATCAAAACATACCTACCAGCATATGCTGGCTTTTTCACCAGGGTGGCCTTCCTTTTGTGAAGATCTCGTTTTAAAGTAAAGGCCTATCTATATTTATTTATTTCTCTTTAAAAGTGTGAAATTTAGCAGTTCTCTCTGTGAGTACAGTAAAGCTCTACTGCCCTCATCTGGATATCGCTGCGTTTGTACAACAAAAGACCAAGCAGTGAACAACATACTCTCTCATGGTAGGCTAACACGTAGCCTTAAAAAGGAAAAAAAAAAAAAAAGTGGGATTTTTCATACAAATAGGTTCCGTTTACTTTATCTGTATCCCGAGGGAAAATAAAATCGCTTGCAAATGGCTTAATTTTGCCCAGACACTAATTAGACAAACAAGAGCATCATTAATCATCTGTCTGTGCTCAAAAAGCCCCCTAAGCGCAGCTTTTCAGCATTAGATTAGATTGTGTTTACCCTAGTTTATAAATTGTTACGGGGGTGGTTGATGATCAACATTAATGAAATTACTACTAGGAGGCTGAGGGTCTATCTGCTGGTTTATTTAAGACAGTTTTCATTGAGTTATTACCATGTTGAATAAACGTATGGCTTGTTGAACAGCTCCACCTGCTGATACTAAGAGTAGCCTACAGGCAGGACTATTAAACACTGAAAACTATAGCATATTTGTTTAAACTCCGATTGCATTTATTAAAAGCGAGATTCATCTCAGGTGTATTACTACTAAGAATTATACACTGCTTTGTGATAAAGTGCAGAGATGTGAACACATTTAATGTAAATACATTTACATTACAATATGTGTGCACTGTAAAAAAACTTTTTGTTGAGTCAACTTAAAATAATTTGTAACCTGGCTGTCTTAAAATTTTAAATTCAGTCAACTCAAAAAAAGTTTATTCAGCTTGAAATGTTAAATTATACTAAGTGACAACTTAGATATTTGAGTTGAATCAACTTAAAATTTTAAGGCAGCTGGGTTACTTACCCATCTGTTAAGTTTAGCAAACACAAGTATCTAAGTTGTTACTTAGTACAACTTAACATTTCAAGTTGACTAAACCTATTTTAGTAGACTGAACTTAAAATTTTAAGGCAGCAGGGTAACAAATTATTTTAAGATGACTCAACAAATTGTGTTTTTTATTTTTTGCAGTGTAGTTTAAAAAAAAAAAAAAACAAAAAAAAACATGTAAAACTTACACTGACAATACAATAAATGTCTTAATGCGTAATACTAAGACATTTTTATTACAGTGGGGATACATGCATACATACTGGCTTGACAAAACCTGGTTTGTTTTCTAATCATCCTCATCTTAAAGTTTACATGTTGCATGAATCTGACTTGGCAAATACCTTAAAAATTGTCCTGTTTGGTACAGTAGTGTTTTTCATATTTTTTTTTACTACACTGTAAAAAACAATTTGTTGAGTCAACTTAAAATAATTTGTAACCTGGCTGTCTTAAAATTTTAAGTTCAGTCAACTCAAAAAAAGTTTATTCAACTTTAAATGTTAAATTATACTAAGTGACAACTTAGATATTTGAGTTGAATCAACTTAAATTTTTAAGGCAGCTGGGTTACTTACCAATCTGTTAAGTTTAGCAAACAAATATCTAAGTTGTTACTTAGTACAACTTAACATTTCAAGTTAACTAAACTTATTTTAGTTGACTGAACTTAAAATTTTAAGGCAGCAGGGTAACAAATTATTTTAAGCTGACTCAACAAATTGTGTTTTGGGTGTAGTGGGTGCAGGGCACTAGTTCATTTATGTAAGTGAGGATAGCAAAATAAACTCATTACATACACAATCTGACATATTACACCCAAAAGTTCTTCATACAATAGACTACCAGTAAAACTGATACAAATTTGGGACCTAAAATTATTCAGACGCTTTGACCCAACCATGTTTTACTCAAGTGTTTTTTCTTTAACTGGTAATGCAACCTTTTTGCATCACAGATTGAACAAAATTAAGCATTGCTAGGTAATTGGTGAACAAAGTATTAATAGTTGTGTAAATATTGTCATACTAACAGTTGTCTGAATTTTTGGTTGATTGTAATCCTTTCTATCAAAGGTGTCTGACATTATCAAATTGAATTTGTTCTGACATACTTTAACTCTTAGTTCTTGTCATATTTTATTACCGTTTTCTAAACTATAGCAAATCAACTGTGATAATGTAAGAAATGTTGAAGGTGTCTAAAAAAATGTTGGTTTGACTGTACATCCATCCAGTCTCTTATGCTCATCAAGGCTGTATTTATTTGATCAAAAATACAGAAAGAAAACAATAATTAGTTGCAATTTCAAATATTAGTTTCATATTTTAAAATACTTTAAAATATAATTTATTTCTGTCATGCAAAGCTGAATACTTAGCATCATTACTTGAGTCTTCAGTCACATGATCCTTCAGAAATCATTCTAACATGCTGATTTGTGCTGCTTAATATACATTTTTTGAACCTGTGATACTTTTTCTTTGATTCTTTGATGAATAAAAAGCAAAATATGTATATATACATATTTATTTAAAATATAAATCTTTTCTAACAATAAAAGTTTTACTGTCACGTTTTATCCATTTAACACACCCTTGCTAAATAAAAGTATAAATTCCTATGATAAAGAAAGAAAGAAAAAAAAAAAAAATGACTGACCCCAAACTTTTAAATAGTAGAGTGTGTAAAACAAAAATTCTATTTTGAATAAATGCTGTTCTTTTTAACTGTATTTATCAAAGAATCCTTAAAAAAAAACTAATAAAAATAAAAATTTCACAGCACAACTGTTTTCAACATTGATAATAAATTAACAAATCAGCATGAATGCTGGATGGATTCTGATGGATCATGTGACACTGAAGACTGGAGTAATGATGCTGACAAAGTATATTAAAATAGAAAACTGTAATTTTAAATTGCAATAATATTTCACAAAATCACAGTTTTTCCTGTATTTGTGATCAAATTAATACAGCCTTCGTGAGCATAAGAAATTCTTTAAAAACAAAAAATCTTACTGTAATTTTTCAGTGTACATACATGAACGCTGTAACAGCTAAATTGCTATTACTACTATTGAACTGATTTAGTTGTTTTGTCTGGTCTTTAATACAAACAGTATGTGTGAGATGTCTCCTGTAGAGGGCGCACATGTCCGGTCGATGGGCGGAGAGAAACAACTGATGCATTTCCTGCCGCTTTTAAACCCCAGTAACGAAGTACTTCCCCCCTTTCTCGAAGGAGCAGCAGAGGTGGCTGGAGCAGTTGAGCCCTAACTCTTATTGCACCAATGACCAAATTGCAACCCGCTACAATGATTTACCAAGACGACATATCAGGTAATCTGAAATTTAATAAAAGTATTAAATGCATACATATTTTGAGTTTTTCTGCAGCATGTTATCAGGTCTGGTGGTTCATGCTAAGCATGGTTGCGCGTTGGCCTAAACACGTGCTCTCCACCATGTCTTGTAGATTATGGACTATCATAAACAACTTGATCGTATGTTTATTATACACGATGATTTAAGTTACAAACACAGTTAATGTTACAGTTATGATAAAGTATCTAGTTTTGGATAAATGGCTGTTTTTAATCACCCGTATGCAGTTAAACTTAAATTCAATAAATGTTCTAATCTGTTTTATTGGAATTAAATAAATATGCGCTAAAGCTTGTACGGTTGCAGATTTCGTCAACATGCATTGTGTTGAACGGCGCCAGATCTGTTCGTGGTGCTAACACGTGACACGTTTTTAAAAAGTTAGTTACTCTAATAAATGCATTTAAACCCATTTGCAACGTTATACGAGCATGCACCGTTTTAAAATGTCTAAAGCATGTTTTTACATAATTATTTGTTATTATTATTATTGGTGGTGCACAATTATCATTAACGGTTCTTTGTTGGCAAGAATCTATAAGACGCCTAATGATTATGCCATGCACTCATGTATATCTAAATGAATCATTTTAGTTTTGTCACCTGAAAACAATCTCATAGGTCACCTTAAGTTAGCTTTATATTTAATGCATCTTTAAATTGATTCTGACAAAAAAAGTGTCACTTAACTGATTTTAGACTAGATTATGGGAACTGACTGACTGGTGTAATGAGATGACTAATTGACACTTCCCTCTTTCTCACTAGATTGGCTGCAGGACACTGGATAGGGGCCGCTCGCTCTCACCGTGGGCCGTGCATCAGCTGAGAGCGCAGTGAAGGTGCCCATTAAATGAAAATGCATTTAACATGCAGGAGGTGGCCGTTACCTGTCAATCAGGTACTGCATTAGCATAAGATTGAGTGCTTATTATGTCAAGAGCCCTTCTGCCTCATGAATATGCTTTATAATTGATATTATACCTGTATGGCTTGTATGAGCTTAATGGGTTTTTTTTTTTTTTTCTTTTTTTTCTCAGGTTTGCAGCATTCAAGCCAAGATGAAGTGAAACTCTGAATGGCATGCAAACAAAATAACAATGCAAGGGATTGTAAGGTATGACGCTTTAAACTGTCTTAAATGCACCTTAAGTGCAAATGGTTTAGCAACATGGACTAAAGTGAATGTCAAGACGTTAACGCAGTAAAGATGTGCAATGATGACCACAAATCGCTGAGGTCTCGACTGGTGAAACTACATAATTGCATGTATTACCTGAGCACATGTTGTCGATGCTGGTTTGTGCGCTTTAAGGTCTGAGGGCTCTATTTTTGATTCCTTTTCTCTTGCCAGTTTTTCCGCAGGCAAAACTATAAATCCAGATGGCGTGCTGGATCAGGCCGAGCTGATGAAAAATAACAGTGGAGGGCCGAAAAGGCTGAGAAGAAAAATGTACGAAGGTGGTGACAGAATAAGAATTTCACACCTACAGTACCTACCACACATGGCTTCACACTTCAGATAGGGCTTGGAGAGAAAGCCCAGATGAACACAAATGTAAATGTACCATTTTAGTACACATGACATTGTGGACTTATTGTCTTATGCTTTCCACTCTAATGCATCTTCGATTTTCGTAATAAACATTCAGCAAGGCGTGCAAACAAAGAATACTGCAGTTGTTGTTTGTGTGTGGTGGTGTGTGCTGCTTTTTTTTTTGTTAATAAATTCTTGCTTGATGTTATGAAAATGTCATTAAAAATTACTTTGCAGTCACACTTTCTTTTAAGGTCCAGTTCTCTATTAACAAATCATTAACTATGGCTTTTGCCTTAAACTTCTAATTTGCTGCTTATTAATAATTAGTAAGGTAGTTAAGTTCAGATATTGGGTGGGATTGGGGAAGTAAAATATAGTCATTCAGATTAAGGGCTTTATAAGTACTAATAAACAGTTGATATGTTAATAATAGGCATGCTAATAACTAGTTAATAGCCGAATTGTTGCCGTTACTAAAGTGTTACCAACTTTGCCTGCATCTCATTATTTACAGCTGGTTGTTTAATGCATTTTAAAGAAAATAAATTCACAGGTTAAATTTGGGGTCATTATATACACTGCCGTTTAAAACTTTGGGATTTTTTTTTTTTTGTAAGTTTTTCTGCTCATCAAGGCTGCATTTATGTGATCAGAAATACAGAAAAAGTAATTTTGTGTTATGATGCAATTTAAAATAGTTTTTTTTTTTTTTTTTTTTTTTTTTTTTTTTTAATATACTTTATTTTTTTATTCATGTGAAGCAAAGCTGAATTTTCAGCATCATTACTCCCAGTCTTCAGTGTCACTGAGGTGTGATTTATTATCAGTATTGAAAACAGTTGTGCTGCTTAATATTTTTTGGGGGGACCTGTGTTACTTTTTTTTCAGGATTCTTTGATTAAATACAAAGTTAAAAACAGTGTTTATTTAAAATATAAATTTGTTACAATATACACTACTATTCAAAAGTATTACAGGTTCCAAAAAAATGTAAATGTTTCCAACATGATAATAAATCGGCATATCAGAATGATTTCTGAAGGATCATGTGACACTGAAGTAATGGCTGCTGAAAACTCAGCACTGTGTCACAGAAATAAATTATATTTTAAAGTATATTAAAACAGGAAACCATTATTTGAACTTGCAGTAATATTTCACAATATTACTGTTTTTTCCCCCCAGTATTTTTAATCATATAAACTTCCTTGATGAGCATGAGACTCCATTAAAAACATCTAATCACAAACTTTTGAATGCCAGTGTGAGTGTATGTACATAGATCTATTAAGAAGTTTCATCAAAAGTCAGTATTCTATTAAAGTATTATTCTATATTAAGTATATATTCTGTAGAAGTATTGTATTTCATAAAGATTGTCCTTTCAAACTTTTTAGTCTGCAAATAATTCAGGAAGTAATACAGTTAGTCAAATGTTTGCATCCCCCTTTCAGAATCATTAGAAATATTATTTTACCAAAATAAGAGGGATCATACAAAATGCATGTTTTTGTTTATCTAGTACTGACCTGAATAAGATATTTAACATAAAAGAACATAAAAGATGATTACATATAGTCCACAAGAGAAAATAATAGCTGAACTTACAAAAATGTTGAAGTTTACATCCCCTTGAATTCTTAATACTGTTTTTTACCTGAATGATACACTTTTTTTGTGTGTGTTTGTTTGTTTGTTTAATGATAGTTGTTCATGAGTCCCTGGTTTGTCCTGAACAAACTATGTATTTTGTATGATTCTCTTATGGTAAAATAACTAACATTTTTCATAATTCTAAAAGGGGGATGTAAACTTTTAACTTTACAACAGAAGAAAAGAAAACATTTAAATTTTAGTATTTCACAGTATTAATGATTTTACTGTTTTGATAAAATTAATGACGACCTTTTTATAGTAACAGAGGAAACATCTCTGCAGATATGGTGGGTGACACCTATCTAGAACAAAAATTATATTTTTCGTTCAGAAAATTAAAGTTCTTATTTTCATATCACCAACTTCAAATAAAAAGTTTTTATACTTTATGAAAGTATTTTTTGTTGCCTTCATGTTAAATTGAACTGAAAAACAAACTACAGTAATGAATAAACACTGTAGAGAATATTATTCAATACAGAAGCACTAAAAGGCATCACAGCAATGAATTTTGGGAGAAACTGTGATTATGTAACAATCCAAAAATCCTTGTTGATCCTAAAAACAGGCTTCGCCTTGCAATGCAAGTTTCGTTTTACCTCAGTTTCATGGTGCAGTGTGACCCGCATGTGATCTTATGCAATTTACTCTTGTATCTAATTATTCCTGCCCAGCAGGACAGATGTGTTTATTTGCTCAGCCTTTAAATTGTTACTGACGAGATTTATGAAACTATTAAACTAATGGAAAGTCCAAAGGGTGACTGCGTTTTCATTAATGTTATTAATGTGCTTCTGTTACCATAAACACAAGAGCTCTTAACTCTGAAGACTGTAAGAGTCATATGCAAATTACAGTATTCATTTCATAACGCTCTTAGAGAAACACTTCATTATGTAACTCAAGAAAAAAGTTTATCTTCATTTCTTTTATACTAACATTCGTTCCACCTGGGAGTGATCAAGGTCTATGAACAAGAGACCAAACCAAATCTGGCACAGAAACAAATACCAGTTACAAGAAAGAAAAAAAACAACCCAGGCTTATGTAAACCAGATCATTACTCCATTTTCCCCTCCTCATCCTCTTGTCCTTCCTCATAGTGGCGATACTCTGGCTTCAGCTCCCAGGTGCTCTTATGAGGCCCTCTGGAATTATACACGCCGATCTCTCTAAGAATCTCCTTCAGGTAAATCTAGACAAAGAGCAGATAGACAGGGTGAACGTATGCCGCCATAATATAATCATACATGCAACTCTTCATCACATCTCTCTAACAACTTTGTGAAAAGTGCTAAATTCTTTATTTAGCCTCGCTAATGTAATCTATTCACTAAATGGCAAGACCACTGTGGGAAGTAACAATTATCTTACTCAGTTCTGTTTAGTTTCTTTTAAGTTATGACTCATGTAACTTCTATCACATTTATATTTCGCCAATCCTACAGGGAGACAGAGGCAGCAGTCAAGTGGCAGTTATTCATAGGATCATCAAAAGCTCACTTAACTATGATAATATAATCAACACCAAGACCTTGCAGAATATTTGCGATTTCTTGCTACTTGGTGTATAAGACAGAGAAGCAACTGAGAAGATCGATTCATAATTACCATTAAAGGGGTCGTCGGATGCTAAGTTCACTTTTACATGTTGTTTGAACATTAATGTGTGTTGGCAGTGTATGTACAAATCTACCCTATAATGATAAAAATCCATGCAGTGGTTTTTAATTAATCTGTAAAAATAATATTCTCTTTTTAAAATTGAGCCATTCTCAGATGCCTGTCGTTGTTGCGTCACACCAACAGAGGCCGCTCACACGATATTTGATTGACATGAGCATTTTACCTCAGATCAGCTGTAACAGTCCGTTCTCTTTTGTTTCGATGCCGGAGCACGGATGTAAGTTAGACAGGAATATCTCAGATTGAGTGATTGAAGGTGTTGTGTTGCTGGATGTAATAATGAACATAGTGGTCGTCATTTGCGCCCAACATCTGAGCTGCTGAAGATGAAGTGGATTACGTTTGTGAAGGGAATGCGCCTTACAGCAGAAGTGAGTATAAGGGGTTTTTTATGAATCTTTGCAATCGTCTTTCCTAATAATGTGCTAGTTAGCAAGTTTAGAGGCTAAACACGGCTAAATGCGGCTAAAGTAAACAGGCTCGTCACTCCGCAGAGAGAAGAGAGGGGCGGGGCGAGCAGAGCTCATTTGCATTTAAAGCAGCCACGACCAGAATGAGATGATTTTTGCAGAGCTGATTTTGGCAAGGTAAAAAGGGTGTTGTTTTACACAACCATTGAGAATTTTTAAACCAAAGTATATTAGAGACTTTTCATTAAGACCCTAAAGAATCATATCAACTTGTGGAAAATGAGCATTCGATGAACCCTTTAACAGAACAAACATCAGTTTTGACAAACCCTTGCAAAAGAGATGTGCACTTAAAGGGATGGTTCACCCAAAAATGAAAATTCTTTCATTAATTGCTCACCCTAATGTCATTCCAAACCCGTAAGACCCTGTTCATCTTTTAAACACAAATTAAGATATTTCTGATGAAATCCCAGAGCTTTCTGACCTTGGACAGACAGCAATGCAACATGTTCAAGGCCCAGAAATACAAAAAGTTCTGAGAGTAATTAATAATTAATGAGTAAATGAGAATAATTAGTGACAGAATTTATTTTTGGGTGAACAATCCCTTTAAGTATATTCTTTTAAAGTGTATTACTTCCATAACAAGTACTATTTTTAAAAGTACACTAAAGTGTACTTCTTTTTCAGAAAGGGAGGCACAGGCTCTTTATATAATGGCACTGTTTTCACATTCAACTGCCTTTAGCTGAATAACTTACCACTGGTTGTTTCGTGATGTCCACCAGGTCTCTTATGTTGTAGTACTGGTGCTTCTCAAAGGCAGAGAAGAGCATTTCCAGAACCTTCTGCTTGTCAGCTCTTGCACGCTTACCTTCCTCTTTCTTTCTCTTCTCATATTCCACCTGAACAGAAGCATTAGCAAACCAGAGCATTCGTTTGCTTATTCACTTATACACACACTTACATTATGGCTGTGGTTGGACACAGGTTTGTAATTTGTTGTGATGGCTTTCTCAAGCTTCTGGGAAAAACGAAGAGGTTTGGTGGATTCTTCAATCTGGAGCCTGTGAATAAAACACACATCTAGATGTTCAAATCAAATGCATTTGACAAGACTGAAGTATTGTGATCAAACTTTGCTTTACTTTTTTAGTTTCATGTAGCTCTCGCTGACTGCAGGTCTGCACTCAGCTCGCTGCACAACCATGCCTTCAAGAGCCAGCTTGTCTGAAAAACAAAAGACAGCATAGTTCACCCAAAAATGAATTTGTTATTATTATTTATGAGTTAATAATGTTCATTTCTTGGTGAATTATTCACTTATTAAAGGAATAATTCACCTAAAAATGGAAATTTGCTGAAAATGTAATCACCCTCAGGTCATCCAAGATGTAGATGAGTCCGTTTCTTAATCAAAAACAGATTTAGAGAAATTTATCATTACATCACTTGCTCACCAATGGATCCTCTGCAGTGAATGGGTGCCGTCAGAATGAGAGCCCAAACAGTTGATAAAAACATCACAATAATCCAAAAGCAATCCACATCACTCCAATCCATTAGTTAATGTCCTGTAAAGTGAAAAGCTCCATGCTTGTAATACACAAATCCATAATTAAATGTTTTTAAAGGGTTACTTCACCCCAAAATGAACATTTTGTTATTAATCACTTACCCCCATGCCGTTCCAAACATGTAAAAGCTTGTTTGTCTTCTGAACACAGATTAAGATATCTGATGCATCCTGACAGCTCTCTGACCCTTCCATAGACAGCAATGTAATTAACACGATCAATGTCCAGACACGTAGCGAGGAGATCGGTAAAATAGTCCATGTGACATCAGGGGTTCAACTGTAATTTTATGAAGCTACGAGAATACTTTTAGTATGCAAAGACAAACTTTATTCAACAATTTGCCTCCTCCACGTCACCCTTGCGCCATTTTGGAGAGTACTGTTAATTACACATTGTTGTCTATGGGAGGGTCAGAGAGCTGTCAGAATGCATGAAAAATATCTTAATTTGTGTTCTGAAGACGAACAAAGCTTTTACAGGTTTGGAACGACATGGGGGTACGCTCTTAAAAATAAAAGTGCTTTAAAAGAAGAACCATTTTTGATTCCACAAAGAACCATTCAGTCAAAAGTTCTTTAAAGAACCATCTCTTTCTTTCTTTTTATAATCTGAAGAAACTTCTTTCGCCACAAAGAACCTTTTGTGAAACAGAAAGGTTCTTCAGATGTTAAAGCTTTATGGAACCATTTAGACAAAAAAGCTTCTTCTATGGCATCACGAAGCCCCTTTATTTTTAAGAGTGTAAGTGATTAAAGACAAAATTTTCATTTTGGAGTGGAGAAACCCTTTAACTTCAAACCACTGCTGCCGGCTAAAATGCCACTATCTGTAATGTTGCTTTCTCCAGTGAATAAGTTGTCTAATCTGAATCAGTAGAAAAACATGCACAGATCAAGCAATGTTTACAAACAAAAACAAGTTTCAAAACAGTTCCAAAAGAGTTCCAAAAAACAAATATGTGAGTGGATTTTGTGAGATATGTGAGAGGACAACAGAAGATGGACGATTATGTACTATGGACTCATATATTGTCCAAAAGCAACAGTTCAAAGTTGATTCGCCTTGAAGGTGTCATGACATGTGAAATCAAATTTGACTTGATCTTTAGGCATATAAGAGGTCTTTGTACCATTAAAACATCCTGCAAGATTCATAGCTTAAATCGTCCTCCTCATTTTAAACTAAGAATTTATTTAATTAAGCTCTAAAAAGGTTATTTGGATCCGAGGTGCCATGGGTGACGTCACCCTGGCACATTAAATAGCAATTACAAGTAAACAGAAATTACTATTTTCTTGTCTACACTGGATACAGTACATATGCGCGTTCGCTTTCTGACACAGTCCACACGCTCAAGTCTGTCGTCAACTGAACAAATGGAGTGAAAGAACATTCACTTTGACGCGTTTGGTTTGAACAGCTCGTTCACGTCTTTGTACAGATATCAGAAGGATCCCAGCGTAAGGTAAACGAGGATAGTTTATTTTTAATGACATCCCAGATCGTGTCTGAGGATTGATAAGAACGTTTTGTTTTGTAAACAAGGAACAGTGTCATGGAGAATTCACTAAGAAACATTTGTTGAAAGATGAAGCAGTACTAGATCTGACTCCAGCTGCATCACAAATGGTAAGTAAATTATTTCATAATGCTTTGTCTGGAATGACCGTTTTATTTTGATTATATTGTCAAAACACATGCAATAGTGATGGGGCGTTGATACTGTTTCATATGCGATGACGTTGCCAATTATAACAGTGGCTGATTATTGAGAAGCCTTAAATGATCCGCCCTTTAGAATGAGGGTTGAAAATATGTAATAAATATGTGGAAAAACCTTTATTAATATTGTAAGTAAACCTCAAGGATATTAAAAAAATATTTTAAAAATCCATGTCACGACCCCCTTAATGATGGATTTCCTTATTAAAGCACAGCTTTTCTCTTCACAAGATGTTAATTGTGGATTATTGTGATGATTTTATCAGCTGTTGGACTCTCATTCTGACGGCACCCATTCACTGCAGAGGATCCATTGGTGGGCAAGTGATGTAATGCTACATTTCTTCTACTTACATCTTGGACAGCCTGAGGGTTAGTACGTTTTCAGCAGATTTACATTTTTAGATGCACCAGCCATGTGTCATGCATTACACACTCGCACAAAGGACAAGCAAAAAATCTGTTTAAAAATATCAAAATTCTGCGAGCGAAGCTAATGGCTTCACATTGTGCTAAAACATTAACACACTTCAACAGCAAGCACTCTCTAATAAAGCGTCAGCACGAAACCCCTCTTTCAAGCTGACAATTGAAATACTGTGATTCAGGCAGGAGTTTTTATGGCGCTACTCTGAAGTGTTTGACTTTTGCATGAAAAACGACACGGTCAACCAGCCACGAGTGATGAGTTTAATCAAACCCCAATGAGCCTCCCTCCTGCGGGACGGCATTGTGCTGCGGCACGCTCGTTTGATGGCACGCCGCGAAGTCGGCCTAATGGTTTAGCTAGCTTCTATTGATTGTGTTAATTGTACAGCGGTGCCTGTAATACCTTGTGGTTATTGTCCCCGAGGCCTTTTAAAAGGGCAGGAATATTTCACTCACAAAATCCATCAGAGCTGCACTAATGCGCACAATTATTGGCAATTATTGCCAGATGAGTGTTAGAGCACTTGTTGGAGTAACTCCATAAAAACGCCCACTTGTGTTTCACAACTTCAACAAAGCATCCATTTTCCTCGCAATTACCTGGAGGCTATGAAGAGGGGTCAGGGCAAAGAGAGACCTCAAAGTTCGCATCTCCTCTGCACCGTCCCTCCCCGAGCGTCACGTGACTCGCGCATCTTACAAGGCCTGGTAACGTTACATAAGTATTTCCACACAGGATTCATATTTAAAATCAGCCCGAGATGCATTAATGCTGGCTCTGAATGGAGTAGGACTGCGTTTGGGGGTGGCGCGAGTTGCTCGAATCGATGGTGGGCAGCAGATCCGATGCTGAGATGATAGCGAGGTTACGGGGGTCGGCCTTCCGCCTCCTCACAAGATCCCACCAGTTTGACTTCCTCAGAGACGAGAGCAATAACATCCCCAGCCCTCAGAAGGACACAACCTCTCCATCTCCACTCACACACCCACCTGCAGGCAGAGCTTCAATCCCCATAGTCTCTTCATCAGCGCACAACAGCAGAGAAAGAAGCCTTTTCAGCGCCTCAAGGTCTCAGCGCTCACCTCGGCGCCTGTTGATTGTGATCGTTTCCAAACGCACCTAGTATTGCGCACGGTCCAAGCGCCTCATTTTAGGACACCGCAGCATTTAATTTATGCTTTTCAATTAAGATTTTTCATTAGCCGACGGAGCTTCAACCTCATTCCTTTCAGCTCTGAAATTTGTGGAGTGCCATAAACACTGAGAAGATTTGCCAGAGCACAATAACAGTTGTAATCTTTTTAAAGGACTCTGAGGGAGTAGAGAGAGATATTTTGGGATGAGATATGACAGTACAATAATAATAAGCCTCAGAGGCTTTTTAAATCATGTCTGTGGCACAATTTCCCTCCGCTCTATCTCTGCCGGCTTCATTTCCACATCTGCTTTGAAACGCCGTGCACTTGATATAACACTGTTCAGGTATTGCAAACATCAAGCAAGGGTACTTTTTTTCCAGCTGCCAATCTCACAAACAACAGCGTGTATGGCAGCCCCTAATGTATTTAGATACTTAAGTCGCAATTAAAAATGCATGAATTTCATTGCATCGGTTATGAAAGCTTCTCAACTGCTCTCGAGGTGATTCTTAAGGCTAATATTATTCAGAAGCAAGCATTCACTGCCTGGTTCAATCCGAAGGGCAGATGATTTGAGGTAAATGCTTTTAAGGGTGCAGGGTATTATTGTCTCATATGTGGCCATTTGAACAGCCATACGTATCTGCCAATTTATTCTGAATCAGAATGTTTCCATGACAACAACATAAAAGCTAAATTCCTACTTAAGAAAATTCAGCTGTTAAGCCTGGGAGAAAACAAACAAACAAAGAAAATGCACAAAGGTAAGGATTTTTTTCACACTGACTTTATTCCAAGGTAACTTATCAAATAAATTACCTTGAATTGCAAGGATGCACCATGCAGGATGACAAAAAATTACAGAAAATTTCCTCACCCCTTTGTCATCCAAGATGTTTGTCTTTCTTTCTTCAGTCATAAAGAAATTTAAGAAGTTTTCTGAGGAAATCGTTCCAGGATTTTTCTTCATATAGTGGATTTCCATGGTGACCGCGAGTTTGAACTTCCAAAATGCAATTTCTTCAAAGGGCTCTAAACGATCCCAACCTATGAAGAAGGGTCTTATCTAGTGAAATGATGGTTATTTTCTTAAAAAAAAAAATACAATTTATAATTTACTATGCGTTCTGTTTCAAAACAGTTAGGTCGAAAAACTCCCATCTCATTTTCTCCTCCAGCTTCAAAATTGTCCCATATCGCTGTTTTACCTTTTTTGTAAAGAGCGTTTGATCTTCTTTGTACGTTCACTTTGTAAACACTGGGTCGGTACTTCTGCAGCAATGTAGGACGATTTTGAAGTTGGAGGAGAAAATGAGATGGGAGTTTTTCGACATACCCTTAAACTGTAAATTTCTTAAACCATAATGCATAGAGCACACTAGACGAGAGGAGCATTTTAAGGTTAAAACTATATAAATGGTCAATTTGTTTCAAAAATGACCCGTCGTTTCTCTAGATAAGACCCTTCTTCTTTGGTTGGGATCATTTACAGCCCTTTGAAGCTGCATTTAAACTACATTTTCGAAGTTCAAACTCGGGGACACCATTAAAGTCCATTATATGGAGAAAAAAATTCAAAAATGTTTTCCTCAAGAAACATAATTTCTTTACGACGGAAAAAAGAAAGACACAAACATCTTGGATGACAAGAGGGTGAGTAAATTATCAAAATTTTTGTTCTGGAAGTGAACTTCTCCTTTAAGACTAGTATGGCTTAATATAACATAAATTATGTTTCTTACTGAAATATGTAGTAGAAAACCAATGAAAGGCTTACGTTATTTATAAAATCCACATCATTTCATGCATATTTTGGACTACGCGGCAGTGTTGCCAAGTCTGCAGTTTTTCTGTGGAATTGGGCTACTTTAACACTGTTACTGTGGGTTGATTTGCATGTCTGTGGTTTAAAGCAACCCCAATAACGTCATATTTAGCCCCAGCTAAATAAGGGGAACCCAGCTAAAAAATTGTGTATTTTACCGCTCTGTAAATCGACTAGGCTAGTCTTAAGTAGCAAATGGGCAGGTTTTGTTGTGAAAACCTGGCAACCCTGCTATGGGGGGCGCCATAATTTCAATGACGTGAAATGGCTGCACTCTGTGAACCTCTAGCGCTACCTGTTGCTATTTTTAACTACAAAACAACTCCGAAAATTTTGTAATTTGCTCCCACAAAAGTTTGTAATTTGCTCCCATAACTTCAGCTGTATGCTAGTTTTAAGTAAACTGTACTAATACCACATTGTACTGGTGTTTTGTTCCCTGTTTTGTAGACATGATTTAAAACGAGGGATTGAATTAGTACAAAGTAGTCATGATTTCTCCAAAAACGGAACAATTAATAAAATGTGATCGATCATGGGAACAAAGTTTTAATTTGTGTTCATCCATATAATCCATACAGTACATCTATCATTTAAGGCTAGTTTTTCATTAAATGTTTACTTTCCCTGCTCAAAAAACAATAGACATCGTCACAGAATTTGTAATGGTTTTACTGGTTATAATGGGACTTGTACTGGTTTTAATGGAAACTGTAATGGTGCCCACTGGTCTCTACTGGTAATTGGTCGCCTTTTATTGGTGGCTTGTTAAAACCTTTAAATCTTAATGGAATACGTTTCAAAACACACTACAAGAATCCATTTTTTATGGTTTTAAGAGTTAAAAGTTCATTTTTAATGTTAGTTGTATTGGAAACCATTAGAATTTCTGTGATAGTTTCTATTGTTTTGTTTTGTTTTGATTTTCAGCAGGGTCAAAACGTGTGCTTAAGCTATCATCCTTAGGACTTTCTTTGCTATTCTGTTTTGTAATGCATGACTTGAGTGTCCAAATAGTTTTTTGGCCATTGTAGATTCATGAATATGCATAACTGATTATGAATCTGGCCACAAAGCACAGCATTTGCTCCACTTTGCCTCCGATTATTGTCAAGCCGTCATATACTTCTGCACAGTTCAATTAATATCCCCTATCCATGTGCTCTGATCTACATTTGCCTGCTTGTGCCAGTCTGCCACCGATGAACTGAAATCAATTTGGGCCTCTTCAAGTTGAACAAACAAGTGCGCTAATTAAAATAAAAAAGATAGATGAGAAAAAACAGGTCAGCCACCCACTATTTTCTCTGGCATAGTTAAACCCTGTTTGCAATTCAAATGCAGATGAATAAACCCAGTAATCGCATGATGATTAAACCGTGACCGAGCCATCGCCTATAACAACTATAATCAGTCATATATGACCATAATGAACTGTCACTGCATCTGTAATCAGATGGCTATGTGCATGGGCGGCAAACACTTTAAAAAAATGAAGAGGAACATGGCGTCGGTGCCGGGGGTGCACAGACATGCCATTTATGACATCACAATATGGCAAAGGCTTAGCTTTTGAATATTAATTAGGTGATGCTCAATTTTGAATCCAAGACACTACAAACAAAAACAATGGTTGTTTTTCTGTAAACATATAAAAACTAAATGTTATGGAATAGTGTGTTTAATTATAAAAAAATGGTGTTCGGTAGTGACATTCTTTAAAGTTACACACAGATTTTTCAGACTTTTGAACACATTTACCTCAAAATGACGGGGCCTATCTAATCACCATGTAGCTATGAGAGAGAGGGACACAGGAATATTTCCTGATCATAAATGTAGGGGTGGAGTTAAAATCAGTCTCAACCAATGGACTAAAACACTGTTTTAGTAGTGACATTAAAAATGCAGGACAGGTATTTTCCAAAACAGCAATGGAATAAAACATTTTTGTAAGTTGAAATTTGGGGTTAGGGTTCGGGACAGCCACCTCCTAATAAAAATTACACAATAAATGATGATTTTATATCTATTAAGCTTACTGATATTTTAAATATTATTGTGGATTTCAATAGATAATAAAAGGATCTAAGTAAACATCTAGGATTTGAATATTGAAATGCTTTTAAATGTGTTTTTTTGATTGTGGGACAGCAGTTTGCACCAATTCTGTAGAATTGTCCATAACTTTTGCCTGATTTAATGCAACATTTTCTTCCTAAAATGTGTTCAAAACCCCTGTTTGAAACCATTTTGAACCTGGTTTTATCCAATGTTATTATCACTTCTTAATATTAAAATTCTAGCATATTTAATTAGACAATGCCTCATCTGCATATTTAAACACAACATTTCAGAAAAGCTATAATACAAAAATGTTTGCGATTTTTAATGCAATTAATTAACCAGTTAGTTTTGGAAATATTGTCCTGTCTTAATTTAATACAATCTGATTCTTCACAAAAAAATAGGCTTGTGTGACATCAATTTATCCAGAGATCTAGTTAGCTATAACGATCTGACACGAGTCTGAGACTGTGCCACTGTTCAAACCTCATCCATATCAAGTAAAACTGAAGTGATTTAATAAATCAAAATACCAGCTGTCAAAGTGCGTACAACAGAGGCAAGGACAAATTTGCTTGCAAAATAAAATATGCAATGATGCAATATTTTTAAATATTCCTTGAGTGAAAAAGTGAGAAGCACGTGTGAAAACATCCAATTTAATCCATCTGATGAATATGTAAAGCCAAATCAACCTCAGCACTTGCAGAGTGAATAAGCCTCCACCCCGTCTCAGCTGCCGATGACGTACGCGCAAACAAAATTCATCCCAGAAGGGTCCATCTCCCCTGTCCTGGGGCTACCACAGAGGTGCCGCCATTCAAGAATGACTGACAGGCTGTCATCGCTTAGTGACATCACTGAGAAAAATATCAGTGATTTTTGCTGCTGTTTAAGGGCATGTCTACTTTGTGACAGATGAAGACTCATCCCAAGAATTATATTAGGAATATCGATTCTGGGTTCTCAACCCTTATATGGTGACACAGCACTGTGCATCTCGGTTGCATGTAAGACTCCCTTAAAGACGGCTTGGGGCCAATTACGGGCTCAGTCCCCATGACTTAGGCTTAGGCGAAGATGTAGGCTTCCCTGTCAAAGGCTCCTTCTCGGCTGCGCCGACAACTGGGTCATTGCGAGCACCTCAAAGCCTCTCAGAGAGAGTGAGAAAGCTTCAATGCATTCATCCCTTTTGATATGAAGACTAGGGAATCATTTACATAACTACACCTACACTGTACTCGATCCAGCTCTCGTTTGGCGATAAAGCTGCCAGTTGTCGGCACATCACACGGACGGCTTTCCAAGGCAACATCTTAACACGCTAGACGCGAAAACATTAACATCTCGCACTCATCGGAGGGAGTTCATTATGTGGGATCCCTGTGATTCGGCCCTCTCGGGGAGTTCACGTGCCACCACCCAACCGAGGAGTCCTTTCATCAGAGGGCAGCAGCGCTAATTGCCGAGCCAGAGCCAGAGAGGCGCTGAAGTGGAAAGGTGATTAAATTCAGCCTTTAGAGCGGAGGGCAGCGAGCGAAATGCTCGCTCTTTCCGAGCCCACACCGCTGACGCAGTAGAGCCCACCCTTAACACCCCTCCTCCCACTGCGAGTGCATGCGCGCACACATATATGTGTGCGTTTGCGTGGCTGTGAAAGGCTCAGACACCGTTGGCAGCGCACACGGCTCCCGCGCTCCATGCCAGCGCCGCTCAGCTGCGCTCCTATTTGTCCGCCCGCCCGCTCACGCGCGCACTCCCCACACACTCCGCCAGGCTGGGTGTGAGGCACGGCATGGAATGGAACCTCAGAAGGATGGAGAGTGAACTGAGACAGATCAATCCGGACTTGCTGCAGCCCAGCAAGAGCTTCAAGAAACCTTCCTCCGGCACCATCACCATCAACGTGGGGGGCTACCTGTACGCCGCGCAGCGCCACACCTTGGCCAAGCACCCTGGCTCTCTGCTGGAAGAGATGGTGACGGGGAAGAAGCCCGTGCTGCACGTGGACTCCATGGGTAACACCTTCATCGACCGTGATGGGCCCATCTTCCGGCACGTCTTGAACTTCCTCCGACTGGGTGAGCTGGTGCTCCCTGACGACTTCAAGGAAGCTGAGCTGCTCCGGCGCGAGGCCGACTTCTACCGGCTGAGCGAGTTGACCCAAGCCCTGCAGGACTGGGAGCACCAGCAGGCCGCGCAGCGTGAGCCCGCCTTCCTGGAGGTGACGGACAGCCACGAGCGCTCGCAGGGTCTGCGGGTCTACTGCAGCGAGAACACCTTCATCGAGAAGGTGAAGAACCGCCTGGTGCAGATCTCCAAGAGCCGCCTGGACGGCTTTCCGGAGGAGTTCGAGGTGTCGTCCAACATCATCCAGTTTCGGCATTTCATCAAGTCGGAGCAGGGCTCTCGGCTTGTGCTGAAGCAGGACAGCACGTTTGTGTGTACACTCGAGTGTCTGAAGCTGGAGACGGTGATGCTCGCTCTCAAAGGAGGCTTTCGCCTGCTCACCAGCCTAGACAGCAATCGTGGATCAGTGGTTCAGTGCGAGGCTCTGCATTTTGTCAAGTGACCCGAGCGGAGCCGTCGCCATGAACCACATGACCTGCTGAAAACCATCTTGCGTCAACAAACACCAGCGTCCTCAACCGAAAACCTGTTCTGGAATACTCTACGCTAACCTGCTTCTACACGACAGCCTTGAGAAACCTTGAGAGATGATGTGTACTGTGCTGTGGGGTTTTGTTTTGGTTTGTGTTTGTAGTCGTCTTCGGTTCACAGGTGTTTTTACAGAAAGAGCAACAGTAGATGATTGTGATGACAATGAATCTGAATTGCAGAGTACTGCAGGAATCTAAAGGCTGAGTGCAGCGATCATTACATTTGTGCGCAAGTTTTGTGATTTCTGGTAACGTGAACACGTAGTGAACAACAGGTTGTAATTTTGAGTCTGTGAATGTCTTGCACAATAAAGCCACATTATAATTTATTCGAAATACTGTGGAAATGTTTAGAAACTGACTGTGACTGTGGTTCATCTTCTAGGTGACAATCTACACTGACAAACACTACATTTGTCTGTGAACTGTGGAATGTACGCTGGGCTGTATAAATAGAGCTACGTTTATTTTTTCTTATTTGCTGTGGAGTCGGCTTGTAAGAGAGATACTCTGTCCTCAATTGTAAGTTTGCAATATTATGCAGCAAAATGTGACCTAAAATTAAATTTCCTCCAGCATTGATCCAAATTCGAATGGGTTTGATCATTTTTAGAGCACGTGGCATACATACATCTACCACTGATATTTCAGCACGTGTGCACTGATTCATAAACAACATCTGATGCGATTCTTCTGCGTTCCCAGAAAACTAAACACACTCATTTAGCCCAGTAACAACCGAAAAGAAATGTATTTAAAGTGCAGTAACATTAGTCAGAACCAGAAGCCTTACGGTGGAAAAAATATCAAGATCAATCACCCTGTGAGTTTTGCAACAGAACATTCAGAGCGCTGAGTAATTCTAAAAAACAGCACAGCTCCACACGCAGCTAAATTCAGTTACGGTCTAAGTCGGCCGCTTCAAACATATTCAAAGGCAGACATATGGTTACACTCACTTTGGATTAGCCCACATCTCCACACTAGTACCCATCTGTTTTCATCAAACTTGTCATGCAGTCCCATTAAAATGATTCTGAAGCACATTTCTAACACTGGGAAAAATGAAACACCTTCAATCTCCACGGTTTGTCGTGTGGACATCAAAACAGGGTCCTTTTTAATTGCAGATATCAGTCATTCATATTTGATGAGACACGGCAGGGCTTATTAGCCGTCGTCACCGGCTGATGTGTTTCTAAACCGCTGCCAGCAGGGGACTGGAGACCTGCGGGAGGGTGCTGGTAAGCGGGAGCATTTATTTCAAATGGAAGAAACCCATTAACAGCTGAAATATTCATGGATTAGTCTCACATCCAATTGTTGCCAGGCAAATGAGACTCCTACATAACAAAAAAGAAGCCAAAGATTCTCATCATGTGCTCCCAAGGAGGCATGACTAATGGCTGCCTCTCAATTTGATCAAAATTAATGGTCAGGCAAACATGTGACTTCAAGGACTCGTATGCCCTTAAGAGACCAATTTCTCAGCCGCACCGAGAGAGAATAGAGCGAGAGCGAAGAATAAAATTCCTGCTAATGTACTTTTCAAAGTGCGAGCATGAATAGCGGCACACCGCCATGTTAGAGCGACGTCAAATGGGCAACAGTCAAGGCCATCTGTAAAAGAAAAGCACGGCAAATCAAAGTTTCAGAAAGAGGCGGAAAAGAGAAAAATGCAGGAAACAAAGCTTGCATATCTTCACGCCGACTTCTGATATTCAACAGGTATTTATCAAACCAAACCTACGCGTCTATAATATTCAGATTCTGTCATTATGAATGCCAACCAAATGCACTAAACATGTTTACATCCCTAGAAAAACAAGCTTCTCAACCCCCAACATCCAGCCTTGATTACTGCGGTCACATGACTCTTTTGTGCGAGCTGAAAAGCGCCATCTCTATTTAAAGCCACAAATGGAAATCTGCGCTACTGTATGTACAAAATGAGCTTTTGCGACTTTCAAAAGAGTAGTGTATTCTTCGAGTCAAACTTTAACCTGGCAACAGGCTTTAAGTGGCCGTGTCAATCAAGTCAAGCTGCCTCTTCAACCTATCGTTGTGAAGGACTTAATAAGTAAGAAAAAATGTTCAACCCTGACAGCTTATCAAAGTCTCAGCAGCTCCTCCACACCTGGCGGCACCTGGTCCATACGCTGCTGCTGCTCTCTGACAGACCGAACGCTCACAAAAGAAATGCAGAGAAAGCTTTTACAGTGCAAGTCTTTCTCTGAAAATGAAAAACATTCCTATTTACCAAATGATAACCCAAGACTCATACACAAGAATACCCGCATTTTAAATCAGAGCCAAGGACAGTTTGAATCCCATGCATTACACCTAGGGTCACTAAAGGTCAATAAAACAAACAGATCTCCAGTTCAAAGCCATCGCTAAGCATGCACACCCTCATTGCGGAGGTTTTGTTTTGCCCTTTACGACAGATTTCAAAAACCTTGTCTCTCTGCTATCTGCCTGCACAATGACGTGACCTCCATCCCTCAAATAGTCCTCTTCAATACTAAAAAGGAAAGTAATACCAAAGAAGAGTGTTTATGCTTTGCATTAGCCAATAGAGAGCTTTTCATACCCCGAACCATTTCAATTCATAACTTACTGAGAAAAAGACACTGTTACCCTTCCACCCCCAGAAAAAGCTTTTAACTGTAACAAGTAGAGCCTCTATTCATGGCCAACTTCTGTGGCCAACCTGTTGCTTAGCAACCACTTAATCAATACCTGGGGCTTGTGAGCGCTAAGCAGACAACTGGAAAAAAAATCATAAGTGAACAAAAGCGCACAACACAATGATTGCAATTCCATACTTAGCCTTGTGCGATTTTTAGTAAGGCTTGAATTATTATGCTGTGCATATGAAGCACACTGTACGACGGTGACCTTCATCTTCAATCTTTATAAAAAATCTTCCAGAGTGAAAAAAAATAATAATAATTATATACATTTATTTTGTGCTAAGCACACTACAAATACATTTACATTTGTATGTGCTTAATAAAAATACCCTACAATTATATACTATAAATTGGTTTACTTAAAGTCTGCTAAATTAGAACAACTACTTTTTGTGCTTAATGCACTTTAATTGTGCGGAAGTAGTGCTAAGGTCCAACCAAAGTTCTTTCATGACAACTCTAGCAAATTTTTAGCATAGTAATGAATTTGACAATGTTAATGTATTTGATCTTGGTGGCATAGATATGTTGCTGCTGTTGGTTATTGCTGTTGTTGTAGATTATTATTGCTGCTGCAAGCAAGTACAGGAATATGCTACTGCCAATACATACACCAATACAGTGCTGTGAGTATTTAACAAGTAGCGTATGTAATAACCCGTAGCAGATCTATACAGGTGGAGCTGGGGAGGTGGAGGGTTTCAGAGGAACTTTACGAACTGTTCTAGACAGTGCTTGAAATAGGCTGGTACGCACCGGTACGCAGTACTGGCACTTCTGTATTTTAGCGTTTTGCGTACCGGCACTTTTGATATGTTGCCAGTACTCAGAGTCACATGGAGTACTGGCACTTCTTTTTTTCCACTTCAAGCACTGGTTCTAGAAGATGCTAACCAGCCATTTAAATGTAAAGCAGCAAGCTCATTGGCTGCGTATGCAGCATGAACCAATCAGCTTGTGCCAAGTCGTTTAATGCTTTGAATATCATCAGTTTACAGTAACAACTCATCAACCCATCAATCCATCAGCCCAAAAACCCAACAACCCGTCAGCCTGCGCCATCTAGAGTTTTATGACAGAACTTGGCATATATACTAAAGTATATTTGATTGTGCTGAAGTGCAACTATTGCAAGTATACTTCAGGTACACTTTATTTAGAGATCATATAATCCTTAATAATAGTGATATTAAAACATATTTTAGGCATAATATTAAGAATGTGCATGGTGCAGTAAAGAATTACTCCAAATAAAGTGATATGTCAGTAAATATGTTAATGAATTTGAAGTACACTTAGAATGAAATAAATGGATTCAAAATTAATTATGACATGTTTTTTTTTTTTTACTAGGGTTTCACTTTGCAGTGGTAAAGTAATCTGATAACCACAAATTTATACAATGTACAATTTTTGCAGCATTAAGTAATTTGTTTGTCCAAAATAAACAGTAAAATGCTGCAAGTCATGGTACATGAACTGCTAAACAAAACTGTACATACAGTAAATACTGTAAATTAATATTACAATTTTTTTATTTGAAAATGCCATTTATTTCTGTGATAGCTGAATTTTCAGCATCATTACTCCAGTCTTCAGTGTCACATGATCATTCATAAACCATTCTGAAATGCTGATTTGCTACTGAAAAATATTAATTATTATTATCAATGTTGAAATGATATGCTGCTTTATTTTTGTGAAAACATTTTTTCCTGTATAAAACAGCATAAAATAAAAATATTTTATTTTTATATTTTATAACATTATAAATGTATTTGCTGCCACTTTTAATCAATTTAATGTGTCCTTGCGGAGTTAAAATATTAATTTCTTTCAGAAATTTTAGAACAGTATTATGTTGTTGCATCCTGTTGGGTACAGCAAGGCTCCTAAACTCCTACAATTCTATTTAAATTAGCTGTTATAAATTGATTCGATTTTTTAATGACTGATGCTGATATCTAGAGTACAACGCAAATATATATAATAAATAGGGCTGTCAGTCGATTACAATTTTGAATCTAATTAATTACATTATGTTTCAATTAATTAATCTAATTAATCGCAAAATAAAATTAAGTGTGAAAATACCCACAAAAGATTAGAAAAGAGATCAGAAAGCTATTTTTGTGTTAAATGAGAAAGTGTCAAGTAGAGATTACAAACTGTAGTTTTAGAAAGAAATATTTGATTTGATTTAACATAAAATTAATTACACAAACATTTAGTAAACATAAACTATGGAACAATAATGAAGATAATTTGAGAAACATCTCAGTACTTTTTGTTCATAAAATGAAAGTTATGGTAACCAAAACAGCTTTGTTACCAACAGTCTTCAAAATTCTTTGATGTTTCACAAAAGAAAGTTTTGAAATGACATGAGGGAGAGTAAATGATTACAGAATTTAATTTTCTGGATGAACTCTCTTTAATGTTTTCATTTTTATTTTTTGTGTTTATTATTTTGTTTAATGAAATGATACTCTAAATAAGAAACTAAATCTGCCAGCAGGTGGCGATAAATGCCTTTATGATTAGTTCAAACAACTGATTCATTCAGTAAAGAAGTAAATGGCTATCTATGTGAATGGGCCTTTGAATCATTGATTCACACAATTCATTCAAAATGCACATTCATTCAGAAACTAAACATCGCTGTGTTGCTCGGAGACGCACAACAATTCTGCTATGGCTTTAAAGGTAATATGGTCTCTGCAAAATAGAGCAAAACACAGAATATTGTGTTTAAAATATAACACAATATCAACTTCTGATATACTGAACTGTTGTATAAATCACAATTAAACTTGTGATAGATCGGGACAAAATCAGCACTCCTGTGATATTGCTCTTGCTGCTGGTGTGATTTCGCTTATCATATGATATAAATATGAGACAAAAACACATACAGGGGCTTTTTTTGCAATAATATCTTGAATTTTAGGGCATAACTGCATTTATAGAGTTGTTGCCCTGCATCATATTTGTCAACAATCAACTGTATGAAATATAAGATGATGTACAGGTCTGGTGTACTAATTAATGTACTAATTAATTAAGTTAAAGGAGAAGTCCACTTCTAGAACAACAATTTACAAATAATTTACTCACCCCCTTGTCATCCGAGATGTTCATGTCTTTCTATCTTTAGTCGTAAAGAAATTATGGTTTTTGAGGAAAACATTTCAGGATTTTTCTTCATATAATGGACTTCATTGGTGCCCCTAATTTTGAACTTCTAAAATGTAGTTTAAATGCGGCTTCAAAAGGCTCTAGATGATCCCAGCCGAGGAAGAAGGGTCTTATCTAGCAAAACGATCGGTCATTGTTTTCGAAAAATAAAAATGTGTATACTTTTTAAGCACAAAAGCTCGTGTAGCACAGGCTCTGGGATGCGTGTCCTTGAATGATTCGTTCATTTTGAACGGATCTTTAATGTGACTCATGAAGAACGAGTCGTCTCGGTGAGTGATTCGTTCAGTCACGCATGCGCAACATCCTATTAGGTTCTGTACTGGAATTAGTTCACCTGTTTCGAGTCTTCGGGTTTTTCGAGTCGTTCATTTATCTTATGGGGCTGTCACGTGATGAACAAACGACTCAAACCTGAAAACTTGTCAGATAAGAGGTGAGGTGAGCTAATCATAGACTAAAGACCCAGGTAAAAAATGAATTAATCTTTTCTGTTTCTTATAGCATAGTTTTGTCTTGTTTGTAGTGTGATCAGCGTTTGTGTAAGCAGTAAATGTGTTAGGGAAGTAACACGTAACTTTTTAATTATATGTTGCTAAAATGAATGAAATGACTTGAAAAAAAGATTTGTTCATTTTGCTGAACGAGACTCTAAGGTCCAAGTCGTTAAAATGATCCGAACTTCCCATCACTACTACGAATCACGTCTAAGTTCATCGTCTGTACCCCGGCTCAAAAAGGTAGAGAATGGCGAAAAACTCCATCTTATTTTCTCCTACAACTTCAGAATCGTCCGACATCATTGTAGCTTTTTGTCTGTAAACAGCGTTTGACTTACTTGCACTTTCTTAGTCTTTGTGCGTTCGCTTTGTAAACACTGGGTCTGTAGTTCCGTGTGACCTTTCAATGTAATAAATAATATGTAGTGTCGTGAACGCGCATCTCAGAGCCTGTGCTGCAAAAAGTATACAATTTTTTTTTTTTCGTAAAAAATGACAGATCGTTTCGCTAAATAAGACCCTTCTTCCTCGGCTGGGATCGTTTAGACCCTTTTAAGGCTGCATTTGAACTACATTTTGGAAGTTCAAAATCAGGGGTACAATTGAAGTCCATTATAAGAAGAAAAATGCTGAAATGTTTTCCTCAAAAACCATAATTTCTTTACAACTGAAGACAGAAAAACATGAACATCTTGGATGACAAAGGGGTGAGTAAATTATCTGTAAATTGTCATTCTGGAAGTGGACTTCTCCTTTAACGTGTTAAAGTGACAGCCCTAATAATAAACTTAATTACAACAGTAATATTTACACAAAATTGCTGGGAAAAGTAAGTGAGCAAATGTGTTAAATGAAATTGTATTTTGCACAATAAAAATATTTTAATATTACCCATTAACAAAGCTGTTTTTGGGTTTTGGAACTAACACTAGATGGAATGATTAATTCGGTCGATCAGCCAAGTACAGGCACAGTCATTGGCTAATGCCGATAATTTCAAAACAGCCAAATACCATCCAGTTATTTGTACTGGCAGATGTACCGGCTTACTGTGTATAAATAATGAGAAACTAGCAACTTAACTGTTTGCTGATCTTCTTATCACAGGTGATACAGCTCTTTACACCAGTTACTATTCACACTATCAGAGAGCGTCGTTATCCTCACCTGAAGTCTCCGTAAAGACAGCGAGGGTCTGACCGCCCACCGTCTGTATGGTGAAGGGATGTTCTCTAGGGGAGCGCACAGACGAAACCTTCTCCCCAGAGCACTCCACCACTGTCAGCTCCTCGTTCAGAGTGAAAGACACCTGAGGAAACCATCAATCAGCGTCTACATAAGCAATAGCACATCACATCTCCCCACAGCCCAAGGTCAGATCATAGTAATTATGCAAATCAGCGCTGACATCTTAATAAAAGATGAGGAGCAAACAGTCCAAGTCTTTAAAAACATTAATAAAACTTACCGCCGTCTTCCCTTGAGCTCTAGAAGAGATTAAAAAGCATGAGAGGAAAGATTTCAGACTAAATGTCTATTTTGAACAAGGTTTAAAAATAGACCATACTTTCCAATTTTAAGTTTGCCTACTTCTCCACGTCCAGTTGCTTTTGCCCACTGCTGGGAAAGATATTTGGGAACCTAGGGAAAAGCGAATACGACTAAATTTAGCTATTTGTCTGCTCATATTTGAGTACTGAATAATTTCATTATTCAACTGCATGTTTACATTTTCTCAGGCAAATGTGAGTGTAAACTTGATGATACATATAGTGTGAGGTTGCTATGGCATTGCTGTGCAGTTGCTAAGGTGGTTCTTAGTATGTTGCTATGGTTTTCTGGGTTGTTGCTAACTGGTTACTTACTTACTAATCTAAAAAAGGATCAAAATATTTTTAAAAACACACTAAAGTCTCAATGATTCTGGTTCTTGAATGCATCTTGGCTTCATCCTTCACTGTAAATCTAAGACATCTGATCACCATCACACCTCTTTTTATAATGCCTCCAAATTTGAGATAAAATAGATGTGAGTGGGTACCACTATTCATTTAAACAATTAGACAAGAGCAACAGAGTTGAAATCACTAAAGACTCTGTGACAAATGGAAATTTCGAAAACATAAAAAAATTAATGCATGTTGAGTGACACACACCATCTTTTTTTAGTATGGATGATACATAAATAATTTTGAACAATTAAATCCGGTTAACAAAATTTTAACTGACGTCCATGTTTCCTTTTAATCTTGCTGTTTACATCTCACCTACCCATGACTACTAAAACTTGGGCAGGTTTAGTAACATGATACGTTCTGGATTTCAAAAGACTTTTTGTACTTTTGTAGCACAAAATCGGAAAAATATATATCAGAGTACAAATAACGCGACGTTGATTCATCTCTCTGCAGAAGAAGTTGGTTAAGCGCAATATTTTTATTCTCCAGAGTTTGTTTCTCCAAATGTTCAGCACCAACACCGACTGACTGACTGATAAACCACCAACCTTCACCAGCCACACTCCCGTGTTTTGTTTGGCTCTAGTTAAATCGACGTCTTGGCCTTTGTCTGACATGACTGGAGGGTTTGTGCTATGAACAAAAAAGCTTTTACTGAACTACAGTAAGTTAAAAATGTTTTTGGTTATTGAAAGGCAAATCGCTATATATGTAGTCAACATGAACAATTTAGCTCATGAACCTGCTGGTCTTCTGAAAGACTTATACATCTATTTATCCCCATCTAGTGGCCATGTGAAGAAATTAGAATTACTTTACATTGCATCCATTCGAAGATAATCTCAAAATAGTTATTGACAGAGTTTTTGAGTCGTTTTTGAGCATTTGAGTGTAGTTTAACCAGCCATGTTCAAAACAGTTAAATGTAATTAATTAAGTGGCATACAGAAAGCTGAATAAATTTTCTATTGATGTATGGTTTGTTAGAATAGGACAATATTTGGAGGGTGCAAAAAAAATATATATATATATATTTGCACCCTCCAAATATTGTCCTATCCTAGCAAACCATACATCAAGTATATATATATATATATATATATATATATATATATATATATATATATATATATACATATAAACTTAATACTCTCAATATTTTAAACTCAATAGTTTCTCAATATTTTGATATACATACATACATATATATATATATGTATGTATATCAAAATATTGAGAAAGCCGTCCATGTGAAGTTCTTAGCAATGCATATTACTAATTAATTAAAAAAATTAATTTACAAAATATTGTCATGGAAAATGATCTTTACTTAATATCCTAATGATTTTTTAGGCATAAAAGAAAAATTTATAATTTTAGCCTATACAATGTATTTGTGGCTATTGCTAGAAATATACCTGTGCTATTTATGATGGTTTTGTAGTCCAGGGTCATATATATAACTATAAGTATGTTTAATCTTAATAATCCCTACTAATATTAGAGGCTACATAAGAGTGCAAAACTGATATAAATATATAACAGCCTCAAAATTGCAATTTATTAAAATATATTTTGACTCATTTAACTCTGTTTGAGTTTTCCAAGCAAGCAATGCGTTCTTATGAAAACCACAAAATCACAAATCAGGATTCATGCTACATATAATTATTTCACCAGAAACGTTCCTAAATGGCTAAAATCCAAACATCTGTTTTTTTTATTTTAAATGTGAACAGTAAAAGAAAATCTCACGAAGCCGCCACTAGATGAAGCTGTTTGACCCTTATTTGTTTTCATAGTCTTCAAATCCAGGGCCTGTTTTTGAAAGCCTGAGAACAACACAGCAAACTGCATTTAGCATTTATAAGACCATTCAAAATGCAAGTGAAGACTTAGTAGTTAGGAAGTGTTAATATTGTCTACATTTGTATTACCTGATATCATTTCAATATATCCAAAAAAGATTATTTATACTAATAATAGTTAGATAAAATAGAAATAAACTGCCGAAAAGCTTAAAGCCTCATTCAGAGTTATATAATTATTTCACCTGATGGTCAAAGAGGCTTATTTACATCTTTAGTTTTTAATATCAAACATTTCTGACTCTTCCAAGTGCCTTAAAACGTAATACTTTTTTATCATAATTTTATTTTTAAACAATCTGGTTTAAGAACATAGAGTTCGCGTTTGACTCAGATGGTTTGTACAAAGTACATCTTTCATAGGCCAAAATGCTTTCCTTTCACCACATGTTCATATTTCTTGTGAGTTCAAACCTTTTCTGAGCAAGTAGCTTTGCTGAGATTATTCACATATTACAGAGTGTTGAAATGAAGGGAGCGCCGTCCTTGCTGGCACTGTTAAGGACATCATATCATGAGGTAGAGGATTCTGGAATGAGCTGCGTTTGTTTAGTCATGAATGATTGCAGACTCGGCATTTTAAGATCATTACAAGTAAGGAATAAATGAAAGATGTGAATTAGAAAACAAAACAAAAACATAACGGAATAGTGTTAGAACATCCTGCCATGTACCCAGGAGGCCTCACAGAGCACAAGAGAGGAATTTAGCAAGTTTTCAAGCAAAAACGGATAATGTCGTTTAATGCCTCTAATCACTTACCTTGCCTATTCACGTGTCCTATAAATAAACAAGCTCAAGTTAGTAAACTTGGAAAACCTGCTTCAATATTTGCACATATATCAGTAACTTTCCATGCAATTAAGAAGTTAGTTAGATCATTTTCATAATTGCTTGACTTGTTTTGCTTCCACCTTAAAAGGCCCGTCTTTGAGACTTCTTTTAGACACAAGTGAATGGCATACTGTTAGAGATTTGTGTCAGTGGTTTTGTGTGTAAAGGATGCTTTGTGTTTAAAGTTCTTGAAGAAATATGTGAAACTACATAAAAACAGTTGCATTTCCTCATAGAGCCAAGAAGGAAGTCCAGGTCAAACACTTATGATGACTTTGCAGATGAGAGATGAATGCTTTTACCATGACGTTCTGTTAAATACCGTAAAGTCAGCTAAGCTTTCCTCTTAACCTCATAATGTAGTAGTATTATTATAATCTGACTCTTGAGGTGCTTCAAGTGGGTTTTTATTTAGAAAAAGTCTAATCAAAACAAGTCAAGTCACATTTATGGTGCTATATTTAATGGACATTGTTTCAAAACAGCTTCACAGAAATAAATAAGAAAATAACAGTGTTGCAAAATTGAAATGAAATGACTTCAGCTGTAAATAAGCTCTACAAAGGGCAACAGTGTTATTATTTAGCTCAATTTAGTTCAATAACATTGTAAATGTGGCAAAGATCGTCAGTTATGAAACTACTTCAGCTAGAAAGCAGCTTTACAGAAGACATAGTAACGTTAAGTCCAATTTCTAATTAAATAGAGTCACAAGCAGCTCTACAGAGGACAATAGTGTCATTATTCAGCTCAATTTAGTTCAGTGTTGATTCAGTTAAGTTAGACACCTGTGTCAATGTTGTTAAGGCTCCTTAATTATGAAAAAACATAATTCAGCTCAACAGAAGACAAAAGTTTCAAAGTCCAGCTCAATTCAGCTCAAGTTATGTTCTCATTGGATAATGCCAGTGCAGTCAAATTGATAATATTACTGAATTTTAAAGCAAGCCAAAGGCGACAGCAGGGAGCCAAACTGACACAGTGGAGAAAAGACCTCTTTTCAGTCTATCCAAAATAACTGACAACATTTCTTGTGAAGTAAAGATTTACCTCAGAAAATGAACCTGAATCTAATCCTAACCCTAGAGACTGCCCTTTTCCTGCTCCCTGACAGGAAAATAATTTTCTAATAATTTTCACTTTAAAAGAAACATGGTCAATGACTTTCAATGAATAAATCAATTACATGAATGAATTATTACATTCTTGTAAAGTATGAAATAAACAAAGAAAGAAATCCTGTCAGAGTATGAGGTTAAAAAGAGGAATCCTGTCAGAGACTGCGTTTTTCCTATTATTTAGCTCAAGTTAGTTTTAGTAGTATTAAAAGTATTAATGTTGCAAAGTCCAGTTGCAAATCAAATTCAGCAACAAAGCAGCTCTACAGAAGACAATAGTGTCATTATTCAGCTCAGTTTAGTTCAGTGTTTATTCAGTTAAGTTTGATACCTGTGTCAATGTTGTTAAGTTTCCTTAATTATGAAAAAAACTTCAAAGGCAGCTCAACAGAAGACAATGGTATCAATATCCAGGTCAATTCAGTTCAAGTTTTGTTCTCATTTAATAGTGCCAGTGCAGTCAAATAATAATATTACTGAATATTAAGTGTCTATTATCCATTATTGAATATTCCACTGAAAGTCCACTTCCAGAACAGAAATTGACAGATAATGTACTCACCCCTTTGTCATCCAAGATGTTCATGTCTTTCTTTCTTCAGTCATAAAGAAATTATGTTTTTTGAGAAAAAGTTTGATCTTCTTTGCATGTTCACTTTGCAAAGACTAGGTCGGTACTTCTGCGGCGATGTAGGATGATTTTGAAATTATTTTTGAAGTTGAGGGAGAAAATACGATTAGAGTTTTTTGACAAACCCTAACTGTCTTGAACCAGAATACAAGGAGAGCAAGACGAGCGTTCGAGATTAATAAGTATTTAAATTGCATTTTTTAAAATGAAAATAACCAATTGGTTTCGCTAGACAAGACCCTTCTTCCTCGGTTGGGATCATTTACAACCACATTTGGGATTGTTTGAAGCTGCATTTAAACTGCATTTTGGAAGTTCAAAATCGGGGCACCATATCAGTCCATTATATGGAGAAAAATCTTAACATGTTTCCCTCAAAGAACATAATTTCTTTACAACTGAAGAAAGAAAGACATGAACATCTTGGATGACAAGGGGGTGAGTACATTATCTGTAATTTTTTGTTCTGGAAGTGGACTTCTCCTTTAAGGAACAAAACTCCATCAAATGACATAGTAGAGGAACCCCTTCAAATCACTATTTAAAAAGTTCACATCAAACATGATTTAGTTTTAAAGACCTCTTTTCAATCCTTCCGAAGTTACTGACAAAATTTATTGTCAAAGAAATAAAGTAAAGTGAAGATTTACCTCAGAAAATGAACCTAACCCTAGAACCTAGCCCTTTTCCCGCTCCCTGACAGGATTAATTTTCAGAGGTAAATCTTCACTTCACAAGCAACAATGTCAATTGGCTGTTTTACATTATTTAGCTCAAGTCAGTTCAGTGCTGATTCAGTTCAGTTTTAAGAGTATTGACGTTGCAAAGTCTAATTTCGAATCAAATTCTATTCAGCGACAAAGCAGCAAAACAAAAGTGTCGTTATTCAATGTTGATTCAATTAAGTTTGACATCTGTGTCAATGTTGTTAAGTTTCCTTAATTATGAAAAAAAAATTTCAAATTCAGCTCAACAGAAGACAATGGTGTCAATATCCAGGTCAATTCAGTTCAAGTTTGTTATTATTTCTCAGTACAGTCAGACTGTACCCTCTTCACATGTAACAGTGCTTTGGTTTGCTGTCCAGTACAGTTTATAACTGCCCTATCATTCAATAACAAACTCTCTGGAAGGCCTGTATTACATTGCATCAGATTAAAAAAACAATCTGAGTTAAAATGTTCCACACAAACTGTTGTGGTGGGACTGAAACGATCGGCAGCCTTGTTAAAGTAAACCTCGGCCACCTCTTCCTAACTTTGGCATTCTCCAGAGGGATAAGCTTTCATTTCAGAGTTAAATTACACAGAACAATGGCAATTCTCATAGAGGTTCTCCCTTTTTTTCCCTATATCACCAAAGATACCTGTTTTAATAAGTGTTTACAAAATGAAAGCAGACTCCAGTGTATAAATTGACCATTATTGTTCGGGAGCACAATAGCTCTCTGTGTTTTTTGTTGTGGAGTGCCTGTGTGATTTAAAGCTGCTGACAGCACCAGACGCTTACATTGCAATCGGCTCTCGCTGGCTCTCTCCCTCTGAAATTTGTATGGATGGGCACAGCCTGTCTGCTAGGTCTGGACATCAGGGCACACGCCCATTTTGGGACTGTCAGACCCCATTTCCTCATACTTAATGTGTTACACTACGATCACTCACTCGGGTCACTGCATTTCACATTCAAGTGCAAAGGTTTGGGGAGGGCAACGGGATGTGTCAGTCTGCTCTAAAGGGACACTCATAAATCAACAATTTTATGTAATAAATGACAAGATGAAGTGCCAGACATTTGGTGACTTGTCATTACGAGTGCTGTCTGTATATGACATCCTCACACTGTAATAGTCTGTGAACAATGCTGAATATTACGGCATATAACAACTTTTTCACAGTACCACATTAAATGCTATTAAACTTTCAAATAATTTCAAATAACCTAATAGCAATTACTTTTAACCATTGTCTGCCAAACAGACTTTTTCTTTTATATTTAGTTGTTTACAGATTTAAACAACGATCAGTAAATCACTGTTTCGCCCAGTAGCTCTGATGGTGTCAAATCTTGAACGTTATACATATCTAGTGTTCATACTTTTGAAAATGTATCTTCTTCTGCACAACAAAGATGCTATTCTCACTGTCACAGCTGAAAGCTAAATATAGTTGGATCAGCGCACATGAGATACATTCCTTGCTGTAATTTTATAACCTAGCTTTCAACGTCTCAAACACATTGTGGAATTAAATTATACCAGTTTAAAGTAAAACACACGAATAGTAGACACATAATGTATTCAGTGCTCGAGCTAGAACTTTAGTTCTCTAGTCCCCAAACAGAGGTGAGCGACAAACAGTGTGCGTGTGTGTGTCAGTGTAGATCTGTTCTTTTCTGTCTGTGGAAATATCTGGCTCCTCTTTCAGACTAGCTGTTTTGTAAAAACAGAACAAATCTCTGGACTATGTTGACAACATTGTTGTCACGGGGTCCGTTTACATCTTGTTGATGTAGCTGACCTGTATAGGGAAAACACACAATGGCACCTGAAATGTGGTATTTCACAGATTTATTTTGTTTAATGTAAAATGTCATGTCCAAACATATCATATTTTTCTCGTAAATTAATTTGTCAGCCTTATGGCATCAAGAAATCCTTGCTCTTTCTCTTCCTCGCTCTCTCAATGTCAAATAATAATACCCACAGCGGACAAAAGATGTTATTCTGAGTGTTTGCTGCCACAGTTACCGAAGGCTATAATAAGAAACATCCCTCACCAACACAGTTGGCTGTACTCGGCTGCGTTCGTGCTTTTTCGGAACCCTTCGCCGGCCGTCTCTAGGAAACCCCCCTCCCCCTCGCCCTCCGCCCATCCGCGCCAGACTCTCTCGGCTTTATGTCTGGCCGCTGTGGACGTGAACTGCCATGCGCGGTCGCCATGTTATCGCGCTCTCCTCCCCCTTTCGGGGACTCGTCACAGGCTGATAGCACTAGCACAGGCTACATTACAAGGAGGCAGCTGGTGAATAGGAGCAGAGTGAGAGAGGGAGACTAACACGGGACTAAAACAAAAGAAAGCACGGGATGGAATAAAGCCGGACAGCGCTGAGTTGCTCGGTTTCTCTCTGTCATCCGACGCCGGCTGAAGGACTTTGTTTCGTGTGATTTCGTGCTCTGGAGACTGCGATACAACAATTGAAAATGCGCCTGGCAGTTTGAACTGTGATGGGGAGAGACTCTGTCGTTGTAAGGTTGGATATCGATCGCCCCGGCCGCCTGTGTCGACTCCCTCACGCTTAAACTTCACCGATATGGTGTGCTGAATGCTTTTGCGAGGATATACGCTTGAAAACAACAGCTGAGGCGAATCCGTGTCAGCTAGCTCGCTAGCGACTGTTAACTAGCATTGGCATTAGCCTGCTCCTCATGGTGGACATTTAAATACACCTCAAGTGGAATTATCGTGGCAGTTGCTGGAAAGTGTTGGTTTTATGTGGAAATTACTCGACCGGCTTCAAGTTGCTTCCCAAAAAGAGCTTGTTCTCTTGAGCTGTGTTTATAACTTTGTCGGAGACTATCCTCTAGAAATGAATCACCACGACCGATCCGGGGACTCCGGCAGCGCCCGAAAAATGGTTTACCCCATGAGTTTACCCAAACGGGAAAGCAGCAGCAGCACGGTAGGTGGTTCCACCACATTGACAACTTCTGGAAGCACCAGCCTTAATAGCAACAACTTGATGCTGGGGGATGATTATTCATCACCAGTGCTGATTCAGTCTCAAACACCGGCTGCGCCCTCGCTCGGGCCCCAGAACCCTCCTCAGAGTCTGAATATCCCCATGCAGACCCCCCTGTTACCCCAAACTCTGCCCACCACAGTGGCACAGATGAAAAAGAAGAGTGGCTTTCAGATCACCAGCGTTACTCCCGCTCAGACATCTGTCAGCACCAACAACAGCATTACGGAGGACACCGAGAGCTGCGACGACCTGGACGAGTCGCACACCGAAGACTTGTCGTCCTCCGAGATCATGGATGTGTCACTTACACGGGCCAACAACGCGGGGGGACCGGAGCGGAGCTCTTCGGAGGAGACACTGAATAACTTCCACGAAGCGGAGACCCCGGGGGCCGTGTCTCCCAATCAGCCACCCATTCTCACCCAAGCGCACCTGCATGGCACTATGGTTAACGGGACTGTTCACCATCATCACCATAATCCTGCTCCCTCTGGAAAAGCCCATCCTGCTGCTGGGACGCAGATGGGGATACCTTTGGGTGCCACGGTCACAACCTCAAGCTCTGGAGCTTTAGCTAGCACAGGCCAGAAAATGCCTTCAAATGTGGTAGGATTGATTGAGAACGCCTCTGTTGGCACAACCGCTATCATCGGTCAGCCCTTGGCCACTGTTGCCTCAGGAACTGGAATGATTTCTGCGACTTCAGGTGCCACAATTAGTAATCCTATAACAAATAATGTTTCTATGTTAAATTCCGCCAGTGTGCCTGCTGTGGGTGGCAAGAGTACCAATAGTAGCAATGTAAACTACTCCCCTGCTTTGAATAGTATTAGTAACCAAACTGTAAACTTGACACACATTCCCAGTGGAATAATTGGCATGGGCGTCATCGCTGCTACCACCATTTCCGGTGGTGTTGTTGCTTCAACAGGTGGAGCGCAAGTGGGCCCAGCTGTCATGGGCCAGCACGCAATGCCTGCTCCCTCTGTCCCGGCAATGAGCGCTCAGCCTCAGCAGGCCCAAGTGCCTACTCCTGCCTCCACCAGCTCACGTTTCAGAGTGGTCAAATTGGACTCTACCTCTGAGCCGTTTAAAAAGGGTCGGTGGATGTGCACCGAGTATTATGACAAGGAACCCCCAAGCACGGCGTCCTCCGAAAACGCCCCCAGTACCCGAACAGTGGAAAGCATCCGCCAGTTTGTGCCTGAGAGTGTGGCTCTGACAGACAGAGAAAGTGTCAGCGGGAGCTCCGTCAGCAGCACGGCTAGCCATTACACTGAAAGTCTGGGCAGCGGGGAGACGGGCGGCCCCTCAGCTGTGAAGCAGACCTTCCATCAGTCTGCTGCTCAAAAGCATGACTATTCGTCTTCTAACATGTCCATGTCTCAGATGCAACCTCAAGACTTAGTTCATGCGCATCTTAAGACTCAAATGCCGGTGGGCATTCAGCCTCCGGCAACTATGGGAGGACTGCAGACCACAATTGGGCATTCAACAGCAGCCGTGCCCCCTCATATGCCTAAACTGACATACGCCCAGGCTGCACAATCCTCCCCTGCTCAAGCCCTGCCTGTGGTGACCCAGCAGCAGATGGGCTACCCGCCCGCACCGCAGCCAGCTGCACCGGCACAGGTAGTGCCGGCACATGTTAACCCCTTAAGCCAAGGAGGCAGCCTGCCACCTGACTTCCCTCAACCCAAGCAGATCATGAACACTGTGCCACCTGGGTCAACGCAAACCCTTCCCCACCTGTCTGCCTCCATCCCTCCGGTGGTGGGGAACGGTCAGCTGATTGCAGCTTCGCAGCAGCCCGTGGGTACTGTGCCACCCCCTGCTGCTCAGCCGCTTCCACAAGGGCTCCTGCAGCCACAACAAACACCCGCCCCGCAGATGGTCCAGGTTGTGCCGCAGCTGGTGCAGTCCGCCGGTGCCGGGCTCATACAGCAAACCCAGGGGCAGCAGCTCGCCCCTCAGCCCTCCATGGAGCAGCAGTCCCAGCTCGGCAGTCAAAGCCGTGGCACCCAGTTCGTCCCGGCCGTGACCTCATCAAACGTGCCTCCTACCCTTCAGAGTGATCCCCAGTCTAGTTTGATCCAGAACGGCTCGAAGGAGCCCGGGCCGCAGCCTGCGGTGAGCACCGTGATGCCCACGGCGCAGGAGGATGCCCAGCTCCTGTTACAGCACCCGGCTCTGCTCTCACAACCCAAGCCCGTTGGTGGTCCTGAGGGAAGCAGTGGAGTCAATGCCTTAACTGCCTCGGCCAGCCTGCTGAAGAGCTTACCTGTGGATGGAGAGGAAGATGGGTACGTTTTAGTATTTATTTATTTATTTATTTTCAAAGCACTCTCTATTTGCTATTTCCAATTAATTTGCTTTTGTAATTACAGTTTGAATTGCTTCATTAAAATTACACATGCAGGCAGTGGGTGATCAGCGGTATGGATTAATCTACTGCAATAAACATAAATGGCAGTGTGCATTAAATATCACAGCAGGCCAGTTATAGGAGGAGGCCTATAGGCTTCTATAGCATAGTTAGAAGTGTTTTCTTTACGTAATGCAAAACAGTTACTGTTACTGTGATATTACAGACATAAATGTAACACTTGACCACAAAACCAGTCATGAGGGTCAATTTTAGGAAACTGAGATTTATACTGAAAGCTGAATAAATAAGCTTTTCATTGTTTTATGGTTTGTTAGGATATGACAATTTTTGGCTGAGACACAACTATTTAAAATTCTGCAATCTGAGGGTGCCAAAAAAAGTAAATATTAAGAAAATCGCCTTTAAAGTTGTTCAAATTAAGTTCATAGCAATGCATATTACTAATCAAAAATTAAGTTTTGAGATATTTATGGTAGGAAATTTACAAAATATCTTAATGGAACATGATCTTTACTAAATATCCTAATTAGTTTTGTCATAAAAGAAAAATGTATCATTTTGACCCATACAGTGTATTGATGGCTACTGCTACAAATACACCCGTGCTACTTATGACTGGTTTTGTGGTCCAGGGTCACAAATGTAAATGCTTTGCTCTGCACAGCATCCCAGCCTGCCTTTAAAGACCACATGAAATCACTTCAGAGTGCAGTGTTTTTGTACCATTGACATTTCCTTTTGAAATGGGTAGTCAGAGCAGGAGCCAGTACCCTTTTGTTTGCATCACATCAGCAAATATGGTATTGACGGGGTGCACTTTGTCATTTCTAAAAACATTTGATTGTACAAAAAAAAGTGAGTCAACATTATTTTTATTTGGTCCATGTAGTAAGAAAACGTTTGGATGTTTTAAACATCCGTATATTTAAGTGAACTTAAAGGATGTGCTAACGTATTACGGACTGAAAGTTTGAAATCTAAAAAGGGCATTTTTCGATTATATTGAGTGTGCTGCAGGCACCTTTTTGGAACGATTATCATTTCTGACATGTTTGCTTCAAGCTGTAACTCTATTAAGGCCAAAAGAAATCAATGGAGTGTGTCTGTTTAAACTCTTAGGTTGTCTCTATTTATTGCAGATGCAGCAGTATACTCGTTTAGTCAGCTGATTAACACACCTGAAAGTATTTTCTCACTCTGAGTTTTTTTTGAAGACTCGAAAACTGTAGCTTTGTTTTAGTCCGTTTTCTCCCATCAAGGCCAAGATTGTAACCTAAATATGAATGCTTACTTACTCTTAAACATACTGCTGATACTGTGACATATGTTTAAATTTGTCTCGAGCTGTTCAGAAATAACAGGCATGTGTGTTTATACTGTGCTATGTTTATGAGTTGTTCGTAAGTGAAGTTTCCTGTGCTTGACAGAGCTTGTCTAACAGATGTCCCAGGGATGACAGAGTGCTCTGTAATCTGACACTCCTTAATGAAACAGACAGTTTTGTCACAGTGCACACATCATTGTGGCACTGCTCGTTCCTCTCAGGTGTTAGTCATAATCTTACTTAAAGATATTTGCTTGGCCTGACTATATAACAGTGTCACATTGCACATCTGTTCTGTTCAGATTTATGTTTTAGATAAATGTAGTCGTCCCAAAACATGAGATGTTGGGACGAATGTCACACTTGATGGTCTTATAAATTCTTGGCCAGCACTTACTGTCAGCCGCAGCTAGATAGCCCTCTACAATATATGGGCAATATATGTGACCCTGGACCACAAATCCAGTCTTAAGTAGCACGGATATATTTGTAGCAGTAGATAAAAATACAATGTATGCGTCAAAATGATTTTTTTTTTGCGCCAAAAATCATTATGAAATTACGTAAAGATCTTGTTAATGAAGATATTTTGTAAATTTCCAGCTGTAAATATATCAAAACTTAGTAGTGGTGTAGTTTTCAGTCTTTTGGCAAAGACTAATTTTTTTTTTTTTTTTTTTTTATTTATGGATTTTCTCTCAGAGGGTAGGTTCTTTTCTGTCAGAGCATGATCAGTTTAACAAACCCAAACTTTTTCTCCCCAAGTGGATTCATAATGGTTATTGCAAGAAGTAATAACGTGAACGTTTACTAGTAATTCAAGCAGTTAATTCAGTTAGAAACATAGTTTATTAACTCCTAACGTTAAATCAGAAGTACTATTAAAATGCGCTCATGCTTGCAAGTTGCATTTTAGGGAGAGATCGTGAAAATAGTCTAATGAAACGCTAGACAGGCTGACAAGCCGCAAAAAGACAAGCCAACAAGCCACAAAACCAGTCATAAGGGTCAATTTTTTTTAAACTGAGATCGATACATCTGAAAACTGAATAAATAAGCTTTCCATTGACATGTGGTTTGGATTAAATTGGGCAATCTGGAATCTGAGGGTGAAAAAAAAAAAAAAAAAAAAAAAAAATTATTAATAGTATTGAGAAAATCGCCTTTGAAGTTGTACAAATGAAGTTCTTAGCAATGCATATTACTAATTAAATTAAGCTTTGATGTGTTTATAGTTGGAAATGTACACTATCTTAATGGAACATGATCTTTACATAATATCTTAATTGTTTTTGGCATAAAAGTTTAATTTTGACCAATACAGTTTATTTTTGGCTATTACTACAAATATACCCTTGCTACTTATGACTGGTTTTGTGGTCCAGGGTCACACATTTCCAATGTCACTAGCAAAATCATTGTGAATATGTGCTGAATAGTCAATGTATTGCCCAGATAGCCAGAACCAAGTTCTCTGTTAAGTTTAACTTGGCATGTTGTCAGCTTGTTGTTTTTTTTTTTTTGGACGTTTGATCATGTGATTGAAGTAACGTATAAGACTAACACATCTGTTGGTTTCAGATGTATTTTTCAAAAGCTTGTTCTCCTGGGAGAATTGCAAGGTCTGTTTTGTGTGTATCATGGCTGTCCTTTTGACTGGTGTCATTTTTTTTGGTGTGATTGTGTTTGGGTGAAGGATGGTAGGACTACCTACAGAGCCAGCCATTTCAAATGTAACACTTTCGCTTCTCAGTGAGCAAACAATTTAATTTCAACCTGTTTTATTTCTTTGTTGTGAAAGGCTGTCAGCTGGTGCTGTTTTGGTGTAGAGCATGAGGCCACTTCTACAGGATGAGATCATTCGTTTTTCCCCTGTTTTGCTCTTGCTCAATAGCAGATTAAGTCAGCGCAAATTATTTTAATCTGTTTTTTTTTTGCTGTTCTTAGGTCAGTGTTGACTAGCAGTCTCGTATGGAAAGATTATCATCTCACATTTGCTTTTTCAATGTAATCTGCTCTTGGCAGTGATAAAAGCCACACATGAGAGTCTCAATGAATCACTCATTGTGTAGAGATCAAGTAGATTATCTCTCCAATTAATGACCCTGTGGAATGGGAGAGGAGAGGAAATGCTTTCACTCGGCCAGATCGGGCCAGAGCAGATAACGTGGCAGAACTTAAAGCGGCAGTACGCGTGTGCTTTCTCTCCTGGTCCATCAGTGATACTCACTTTTACTGCTCTCCTCGTCTCTATTGCAGAGATGAATTGGGCAGAAATGAAAAGTGTCATTATTTACTCATCCCTTTATGCAAGAGATGTTAGCCATAATGTACGAGCTGCTGACGCTCTTCTGAGTGTTAATGATACTGTCAAGCTTCAAAAAGGGAGAAAATCATTATAAAAGTGGTCTGAGTCTTTTGAAGTCATACAGTAACTATATTTGCAGAACAGACTGAAATTTAAGTCTTTTACCAAAATGCTCATGAGAACATGATATTTGCCCTCAGTGACGCCACACCTCTGGATGAGTTGCACATTAGAAATGAAACTGTGGCTAGTTTTTGTTGAACAAAAATGACGTTTTTAGTGCCCTATGAAATCCCTTTTTCCCTCAAAATTTGTTTTCAGTTTTAATTTTTTGGATTTTGTATTAAGAGTTTCTGTTTTTATATGATTTTATCATATTAAACCGTAATATGCTCATGAAGAGACTCTCAGAGCAGCTCAGGGGCTGGTTGCATAAAAGTTAGTCATCTAATTTTTTTCTTCAAGACTGGTCATAATTTTGTAAAATTTGGTTACGTAAAAAATGTTAAAGGGATAGTTCACCCAAAAATGGCAATTCTGTCATTAATTACTCACCCTAATGTCATGTCCAAACCCGTAATGCTTTCGTTCATCTTCAGAACACATATTAAAATTTTTAAAGAAATTTGAGAGCTTTCTGGCCCTGCATAGACAGCAGCACAACTGACATGTTCAAGGCCCAGAAAGGCAGTAAGGACATTTATTGAAATAGTCCATGACATGACATGAGTGGTTCAACCATAATGTTTAGGGCTGTAACAATTCATCGGTTCTATTCAAGTATTTGATTTTAAAAAATCCTTGATTGCATTTTGCCCTTGTATAATAGCATATATGCTATTAAGAATGGACAAATGCTACGATTAAATTAAATACATGCGATGCAGGTTTAATGTGCGTTTTAATTATTTATGTGTGTTTAAGGTACGTATGTGCATCTCAGAGTGGCTCCATTCACATTAAATGCTGCTACACAAACTTATCATTTACATGTGTGGAGCGTCTCAAACTTCATCTCTGCATGTTGTTGTGAGTTTGGGTTTTTTGTAACATTCATCTGGGAATGCAACGTGCTAGGCCTGTTTCATCAGATTTGTAAGGTCATTTATAAACCTAAACCTACATAAACACAGGAGAATACATCAATATCGTTCTCGATATGCTAACTGTTCTTAGTGATTTCAAAATAAAAGTTTAAACCCTCACTCAGAGTTTAAGTTTTGATGTCCACATATTCAAGAAATTGCAGTGGCTTTAACTTTTCTATCATAATAAAATGTGCCAAATTTAATAGATTAAGTAGAAATTTGAATTAAATGTTTTTAGTCAATATTAAACAATGATTAGATCGCACAGTAAAGTGTAAAAAAAAATAAAAAAATTGTCAGGTTGTTGGCGCCCTCTGCAGGCATTGTACTCAAGGTCTGTTGTTTATAATACATTATGTACAGTTTTGTTCAATAAAACCATATGATTACTTGCTTTTGATACTTTATTTGAACTGATTATTATTGCCTCATTGCTATTATATGTATTTTTTGTCATTTTGAAGGGTATTGTTCACTTAGGCCTATTTTTATTACTACAAAAAAAGTACTATTATCCAATTGCTTGATTAATCGTCAGATTAATCGACTGATTACTCAATTACCAAAATAGTCATTAGTGACAGGCCTAGTAATGTTCTAAAGCTTTGAGAATACTTTTTGTGTGCACAGATAACAAAAATAATCACTTTATTCAACAGTTTATTCTCTTCATCTCGGAAGAATAAAGTTATTTTTGTTTTCTTTGTGCACAAAAAGTATTCTTGTAGCTTCATAACATTACGGTTGAGCCACTGATGTCACATGGACATTTTAATGATGTCCTTACTACCTTTCCGGGACTTTAACTTTGTTGCGTTGCTGTCTATGCAGGGTCAGAAAGCTCTTGGATTTCATCAGAAATATCTTTATTCATCTTCAAAACACAAATTAAGGTCTTACGGGTTTGGAACGACATGAGGGTGAGTAATGACAGAATTGTCATTTTTGGGTGAACTATCCCTTTAATATTGAGGCCAAGTTGATGCAACTGCCCCCTGGAGATAAAATTCATGTGAAGTGTCCTGAGACAGCAGATGCTGAAAACACCACGAACGTCACGCTTGCTTCAGTATAATGTGTGTAGTCGACGAAACCGTGCCAGACATGCAGATATCACATATCATCAGTGTGCTTTAATCTTGCAATTAAGTTTAAATTGTACACCCTACTTTTTACTAATTCGTCCAAAATTTGCACAATTATGTGAATTTATGGTTTCTGAAGGCTTGTATGGACCATGTTAACATGTGCTTTTATTATTATTTTGTCTATTTATGTTGAAACATGATATAAATCAAGATTTTTGGTGTTGAATGCAACAGAAGACATTTTGACTCTTCATCTCTTTTTTTTGTTTTTCACGGACGGGAAACAATAATACGGGTTGGAATGATAGGAGGGGACGAGCGAATGTCAAAAAGTTTATTTTCGGACAAACTTTCCCTTTAATGTGGTTTTTAGCCACATCGTTATCAAACATCAGAAGGGTCATTCTGCATCTGTAATCCAAGACAAGATCCTGTGCTTTGAAGTCTTTTTTAGACCAGAGAAGGCTCTTTGTACGCACATCTCTCTCTTTTGGGATGATGTCATTTGGATGAGAACCTGTCCTTCCAAACCTGAGAGCGGAGAGCACAGCAAAGTACTTTAGGGACTGAAAACTAATAGGGGCAGAGACCTCATGAGCTCAGCTGAACTGGTTTCTCAAACGCATTCACAACAGGCATTTGCGCTGGTCTCAACTCTTTTCAGGTTTGAAATCTGCTGGCTTTCATATTCTTTCCCAGACGTGACAACATATGATCCTCAAATGCTTTGCTACTTCCTGCATCTCCTAATTGCCACTGTTTTCTCAGATAAACCTCGAATCGTTTTCCGAACACGTTCTAGGCGGATGTCGTTAAGAAAACTACCGAATCACATCTGGTGAAGCTTGAATGTTTCTTTGGAAATGTTCTGTGTTCATTTGTCCAGACAGAGTGTCATCTGGACAGCTGCTACGCAACACATTCACATGTAAACATTTCATTATTTTGAGGCCTCGACACAAAGCGTACAGGGAAGTGCCAGGGCGCAGCAACACGTTTTATTACTTATAAAGCATATTTGCCAAGTGGGTATTTTCATCTGGCCCATTTAGCCAGGCCTATTTAAGTGCTCTCAGAACAGCAGAACAGAGACCAAGCAAAACAACATCGTGGCTGTTTTATTGTCACGTTTTGGTGGACAATTAACATCCTCCTTTGATCTGCTGGGTGTAGTGATTGCAGTGCATGGCCTCTTTAATTTTATTTTCATTGCTTTAATAATGTTTGTTTAGCAGTGAGAGGAATTAGCAGTTTGGGTTTTGTTTTATTCTTCTAGGCAGTAGATCTGTTTTGCATAACCAAGCATTGGGCTTTTGTGTGTGGTTCTTTTGTGACCATGTTTGTTTGCTCTGAATTAGTGTGAAACAATAGTAAAAGTATGCTTTTTATGCACATTATGCACAAATGTTGTATTATCTATCTTCCCAACTGCAGTGTTCTCATTATCTGACGTGTAATGATAAAGATGCGAGCTTTTTACTTAAAGGTCAGTCCCGTGCCGCCTGATTAATATGCCTACGGAGAAATCCAGATAGCTGCTCTGAAATGAAACCGCTCCCCGGCCCAAGTCGTTATTCATGCCTGAGCTACGGCCTGTAGAAAGTTTGATCTCTTCCTATTTTGGCTTTCTAAGAGTCGGCACGTGAGTCAGCAGAGTTGGAAAGCTGCCTCTCGCTGTGGTTTCAGAACGGGCAGGAAATCTCGCGTGCAACCTTGAGCATGTGCCCATGCCGCGTTCTTGCTCTGTTAAACATGTACAATGAGATTTCCTCTTCTTGTATCACCAGGCTGGACGGAGTGAAATGAGGTCACCGTGGAAAACATGGCGGCCGCTGCACAACACAACACACTGTTAATTGGACAGCTTCTAATTTAAATAGGATTTATTCTTTTGGGATGAATGCGAAGCTGTCTTTCCGTCTGACGTTTATTTGATTGCTTTTTAGTGCTTAACATAAACTTTCGCAGACTTTATTAACGGCCTGTCAGGTGAGCGATTGATGATCTTTGACAGTAGGAATTTTTTCCCACCCAGCACCTTGCTCGATCCCTGAGGGATTGCTCCATCTGCGCAGAGTGTCTTATCTCTGCTTCCTCCCCATCCCTGCTGCAAACACCATGTGTGTCACGGATTATCTGCCAGTCAAGTTCACACTTCTGCGCAATTCCAAACTCCTAATTCTAGATAACGAGCAAACAGCTTGGGCTGGTGTGCAAATTAGTTGCTGCTAGAATCCACGGCCACCTGAGACAAGATCATCCATCATTTCACTGCCGTCCACCTGTATGTAGGGCCATGTGATTTTCGCAATAAAGCAAACCCGAACTGAATCATGGAATCCAATCATAAAATGGAATTTGCATATATCCCGGAATGTCATGGAATTTCGCAAATTAATTTTTGAAATTTTGCTACATGGACTACGGTTTGTGAGTGTTAAAGCGCAAAAGACTGCTATTTAAATATTAAGTCTGTATGTTCTGTCTTTGTGTGTGTAAGCAGTGGCACACTGAAACATTCGTGATGCTTAAGCATTTGCGCACTCACTATGTCAGGGCATGAACACAAAACTTCATCTCCAGAGCTGCTCTGAGTCACTTCACCAGCATTTCATAGTTTCTTTTTAGTAAAAATATTCCCAACTTTGAATGTTTATGCCAACCTGTCAAAAGTTTGGTTTAACATTAACTCACAGTCACGTCTTGCTAATGCTCAGTAGAATGTACTTCTCAAAGAAAAAAAATAAAATAAATTAATACCTTTTACATATAAAATGGATAATAAATAAAAGCATATAAAATTAATAATAATAAAATTAAAACACAATTTAAGGATTGTAAATGAATAAATTTTATATGTAAAATAAATAAACATTTCTGTATTAATACTACTAATATATATAATTCAGCTTATTATTTATAGAATGTGATTTAATAATTAAAAAAAAATTAAATTATTTAAATTTTTAAACTTTTATTTTTATTTTTATTTTTTAAGATTTATTTTTGGTGTTTTTATGCCTTTATTTAGATAGGACAGTGTAAGTAAGATAGGAAGTGAAGTGGGAGAGAGAGAGAAGGGAGTGGGATCGGGAAAAGTCCACGAGCTGGGATTCGAACAAGGGGCGCCCGCGGCGCAACGGCTCTGTATGTCACTATATTTGCTATATATGCTAACCACAAGGCTGTTGGCGCTGACTAATTTTAAGGATAAAAGTAAATAACTTTATATATTTATAGATAGATAAATAAATATAAAATATTATAATTATTAATAATAAAACTGAAACCGTTTTTAGGATTGGAAATGAATAAATTTTAAATATAAAATAAATAATAAACTTATATTACTGTAATACTACTATATATAATATTATTATTATTATTATTATTATTATTATTATTATTATTATTATTATTATTAGATATTATTATATAACATAATATATATTAAAACACAATATAATACCATATAATAATATAACAGTAATAAAATATTTATATATAAAATAAAAACTAAAGCATATATAAAATATTGCTATATTAATACTACTGCTACTACATACATAGCAACTAATAATAATAATAAAATTAAAACTTTTTTCCTTGTCTTCATTTTAACTGTAAACTTCTGCTGTGCAGCTACAATATTATAATTTAATTTATTATATTTCTTTATATACAAATATTAAAGACATTTCATTTTCATTTGATCTACATTTTAAAAGGTATCTTTAATGTTTTACACTTTGATTTAATTGCCTCTGTAAACATTTGAAACATTTGAATAAATGATTAAATTCAGTTGATTAAAAAAAATGCTTTTTGATGATTAAAATTCAATTAACCCGTTAAAATGAAATCCACAATTTTTATTTTTTTTGTTAAATTGTATGTTTCGTAATTTAATTACGTTTTTAAATTTGATTAAAAAAAAATAAATAAATAAATAAAATTGTTTGCCATCTCTATTTAATGCAGTCACATCCAATGGTAAAGTATGTGTTGGTTACGATGGGGTTTATCGTCGTTCTCCCAACACTTTGTCCAAATTAATCCCTCTCTCTTATGCGAGGAGCCTGAATGAGTGCTGGGCTCTGTATTTAGCATACAGCGTGGCGCTGTGTGCCATTAGCACTGAGTCATTGTTTCATCCACACTGCCAGTGTCGCCTGGCCGCCGGCCATCTCGCTCTTTCTGTGCAGACCCCCGCGTGCTCGCCCATCCCTGTCCTTTGCGCCGGTCTGCCCGCTCGTCTGAGCTGCCACCGAGCTGCTATAGCAACCGGCAGCCCTAAAAACCCCTAGCATAGCCCTTCCAGAGCCAATTGTGTCTTCATCACTCTCGCACTGGCTCTGGAGAAGACGCTCTCATTCAGCAGGGGCTGTGAGTTCCTGTTTTAAAAACAACGCCACGCTGCTTTGTGCTGGAAATCAGAATAAAGGACTTTAGAATTGTTGTTTGATTAGTTGTTCGTGGATTAGCCGCGGAATACATGCAAATTTATGCCTAGCCTTGGTTTGTGTCTGGCAGTATGGCAGTGCAGTGCTCTGTCATGGTGGTTTTCAAGGAAGCGTGAATAAAGAACAGATCCCTACAGAGGAGTCTGGGTTGATTTCTCATCTAGGGCACTTGTTGGTTCTAGGACTGAATCATTACTAATGTTTTGCCTTTTAGAATACATGCATACATATGTTTAATACTTGCTTTGTCATTATCCATAATATGAGAATAATGTCATTATCAAACTGTACATTTTAATTTCATTTATTGTAAGAATTTTTTTTTCCCCTACAAAATGTGTCTTATCCTGTCTATTGTTCTGTCCATCATTCCTTCTGTCCTTCTGTCTATCTTTGTCTATCGTTCAATTTCTATCATTCTATTTATCATTTTATCTATCCTTTTATTTATCCTTCTGTCTATCGTTCTATTGTTCCATCTATCTGTCTTTCTATCCTTCCATCTATCTATCTATCCTTCTGTCTACTCTTCTGTCGTTCTTTCTATCTATCCTTCTGTCTGCTGTTCAATCTGTCTGTCTCTATCTATCTTATCCTCCTGTCTGTTCTATCTGTCCTTCAATCCATCATCCTGTCATTCTATTTATCCTTCTGTTGTTCTATCTGTTCTTCTATCTATCCTTCTGTCTATCTTTCTGTCTATCCTTGTATCTATCATTCTGTCTATTGTTCAATTTCTAACCTATTTATCATTCTATCTATCCTTTTATTTATCCTTCTGTCCATCATTCTATTGTTCCATCTATCGGTCTTTCTATCCTTCTATGATTCTATCTGTCCTTATATCTATCATTCTGTGTATCATTCTGTCTATCCTTCTGTCTGTTCTATCTATCCTTGTATCATCCTGTTCTTATATTTATCCTTCTATCATTCTGTCTATCCTTCTATCTGTCATTCTGTCTATTGTTCTGTTTCTATTTATCGTTCTGTCTACCCTTCTATCTATCTATCTATCTATCTATCTATCTAATGTCAATCTATCTTTCCATCTTTCTATCTTTCCATCTTTCTATCTTTCCATCTTTTTATCTTTCCATCTTTCTATTCTTTTATCGTTCTTTCTATTTTTTTGTCTGTCTGTCCGTCCATCTATCTATCCTTCTATCTATCTATCCTTCTATCTATTCTTCTGTCGTTCTTTTTATCTATCCTTCTGTCTGTTGTTCTATCTATCCGTCTCTGTCTATCTTATCCTTCTGTCTGTTCTATCTGTCCTTCTATCATCATCCCATCTTTCTATTTATCCTTCTGTTGTTCTATCTATCCTTCTGTCTATGCTTCTTTCTATTTATCATTGTCTATTTTTCTATCTGTTGTCTATCGTTCTATCCTTCTGTTCCATCCATCTATCTATCCTTCTATCTGCCATCTCATCCTTCTATTTATTCTTTCATTCTGTCTATCCTTCTATCGTTCTGTCTATTTACCGTTCTGTCTATCCTTTTGTCTATCCTTTTATCTAACCTTCTCTTTGTCTTTCTATCCTTCAATCTGTCTATCCTTCAATCTATCCTTATATATATCCTTCTATCTATCCTTCTATCCTTCAGTCTGTTGTTCTATCCTTCTGTCTATCCTTCTGTGTATCGTTCTATTTATTGTTCTTTCTGTCTGTCTGTCTATAGATCGTTCTGTCATTTTATATATTTATTTATATTTATATTTATATTTACACAGTTCTACCGTTCTATCCATATCTAAAGTTCTGTCATTCTATCTATATATAAAACCTTATGAATTATGAAGAACATTTAAATATAACTAAAGAGAGTAAATCACTGTCAGTTTGCAATTTTTTTTTTTTTAATTAAAAATGAATTTTTATTTAGATTAATTTGTCTAATTTTTTAAGGCAAAAACAAAACATGTAGATCTTTGGTCTTGCAGTTCATTTAAATGACAAAGTGTAAGAAAATATAAATATCATTAATTCCTGTAAAATGCAGTTTTAGCAGGAGCTCTTTTTGTTGCGGTCTTAACATTTGTTAAAAATGTTTTTTTTTTATACTTGTGGTTGTATATTTATAACAAAGTGCAAATGACTTTGCTTTGACCATCTGGATTTTATTTATAAATCAATTGCAATGTCAAATTTGGTACATGTAGTGGCACATCTCGGTGCATTAACTTTTACGCTTTGTCGCATGACCTCATCTGCGGGAGGCTGATGATAATACTATGGTGTTGTACCATGGTGCTTTTTATATTTATTTATTTTTAAGCACCGATTGACTGCACAAACCTAGTATGTTTTGTCTCTCAATTATCCCAGCAATGAGCATAGTGTTGATATTTATCCGCAGTATCAGTACTTGTTGTCTCGGGCCGTACTAGCTGTGTGGGGTAAATTGGTGGCCAGTGCCACTGTTTAAAACGGTAAGCATGGGCTTGTGTTCTCTCACAGCCTCCTGCTACACTGTCCCATGGGTCCCGTGGCCATCTGTATTTGTAGTACTCGTCTCAAACAGGGACTTTCCAGGAACAGCCCCTTTAACAAATCAAGCCCTGTCCTTGTTTTCTGGCTAGTGGGAAGCTGTCCTTTATGTCATGTAGTCTGGGCTTTTTTGGATGCCTTATAATCCTATTCTAGGTGCAAGATAAACAGCAGTGGTACAGAAACAGAACAGAGTAGGCCTTATTCCAGACGACTGGTCGTTTGTACCCGCTGTCCTCCATGTGATGCATATGCAAACATAATGTGGTTGTGGCAGAGTCGTGGTTACCCTCCCTGTAGCATCCTCAGCAGAACTGTCTTTCCTGTTGGATTGTGGCCTGGAAATAAAAGAATAATTGTAACAAGTGGCATATGCAACAGCAAAGCTGAAATCTAGACTAAGTTTTAAAGAGTATAGTCAGAATTGTAGGGGGAAAATGGGTCTCAGATTATCTTCCCAGTATCACTGATATATAATAAATGATATACGTGAATTTCATTTTAATGTTTCTATCTAGCTATCAGTGAAATGTCAGATGAGATCTCGTTCCTCTCCGATGGCCGCAGATGACTGGGGTTTCTGCCGTGGCTTGTTTTGAATGCACGGTGCCAGAAGCTCCCTGACTGCGCTGGGTTTGGCTCTCGTAAATTAGAGCCATGTCCCCTCAGGCAACCCACCCACATGCATCAAGAATCCTGCCTTTTCACTTACTGCAAACCTGAAACACTGTACACAGAGCCTTTATTAGACCAGACACAAACATCACAAACTTCTAAAAGAGTCTTGTGTAGCATTCATTTGCTCGGTCTTAGACCGTGTCTACGGCAGTCTTGAGGCTGTCTGTCAGCTCAGAGTAATAATTAGCTACAGACCAGTCAGCTACACATGAACAACACTGAAATTAAAACTTGATTTTTACATGTTTTGGTGGTTGCTAGGCTGTTCTGGGTGGTTACTTGGAGTTGAGTCAAAAGAGTTCACCCCCAAGTCTATGGTTTTTATTTTATTTATTTATTTAAGATATGGCTTGTTGTATAAATTTTAGGGCTGGCAAACGGTTAATCACGATTAATCGCCTACAAAGTAGGCCTTTGCCTAATAAAATGCGTGTACTGTAACTATTATACATGTAAATATAAAAGCACATTCATGTATATACTTAAGAAGAATTTACAAGTGTATGTATGTATTATAATTTTTATAGAATTTATATTATATATAAATACAAATATTTTGTATTGTATTGTATTTTGTTTTTTCTATTTAGGTATTTCATTTTATTTTTTCCCCCCGTCTCTTTGATTTTATTATTTTATCTATTTATTTGTTTTGTTTTTATTTATACTTATACATTTATTCTATATACTTGTATTTTTTTTTTTCTATATTTTCTCCTTTTTATTTGCATATTTCTATTTGGTTAAATGTTTTCTTTTTTATTTCACTTGTTTTTGAATTTTTTTATATTTATGTTGTATATAATTTTTATATATTTTTCTTCTTTTTATTTCCATATTTCTGTTTGGTTAAATGTTTTCTTTTTTATTTCATTTGTTTTTGTGTTACTTTATATTTATGTTTTATATATTTTATTTTTTTTTTTACACTTTTTCTTGCTGCTTTTTTTTTTTTTCTTTTTAAATTTATAAACATTTATTTTACAAGTTTTTATTATTTATTTTTTTTAAGAAATTAAAGCGGCAAGAAAAAGTATTAAAAAAAAATCACACACACACACACACACACACACACATATATATATATGAAACTAGTAAATAAAGACAACAGAAGAAGTGAAATATGGCATTTTTCCATACAAAACAGATGTTAAAGGTGAGCCTTACTGCAGCTGACCTTGCTGCACCTGTATTCAAGCTTTGCTATAAATCAAGTGTTGCCACAGGAGGCAACACATCAAACATTTCTACACTTGCTCATCCTGATCTTTAACTCTCCTGATCGAATTTAGAGATTGACAGGTGAGTGCATCATTTACCATTCATAAATGTAGTTCTAATTAACTTTTATTCACAAATGATCAACACGCATACCTAAGATGTGATACAGAGTAAACAGGAAAGCTCAAATGTGCGTGACAGCTGGAACCAGTTTAGCTTTGGTCACATAATATTTGCACTTGCATTTCAAACAATCAAATATTAATTGAATTTGAATGACGCATGAGTTTTGCTGTATTAATTTCAGTATCAATAATATGAAGGGAATGTTTCTGCCGCGCCGCAAACAGCTAACATGAAGCAGCCGAGAGAGCGTGAGAGGGATTTATATTTAATGCTTTTTCTTTGGCTGAGTCTGACTCTGAAAACTGAAAACAATCAGAGAGAGAGATAATAAACGTGAATTTTTGACTGTTAGAATAACACAGTAAAGCAACCTTTGTTAAAATTCATTGGGTAAGCTGAACTAACAGAATTATAGCACTTATTATTTTGGTCAGTAATTTATAAATTATAAATGAACTAATACATGTTTAGTATGTTAAAATTACTTACTAAATTGTTTTCAATTCCCTTATCTTTTGAGGCTGGTTATTTGTTACCTATGGTATCAATTTAGTATCAGTACTAAGGTGTCATTCTGGTATCGTACCAAAGCCAAAATTATGGTATCGAGCCATCCCTAAATATATACATTTCATTTTTTTCCTTTTTTTCATATTTCTGTTTATTTAAACATTTGTTCTTTTTAATTTCTTTAGTGTATTTCTTTTTGTTTTTTTTTGTTTGTTTGTTTTTTATAGATTTTATATTTTTTGTTTCTATTTGGTATTTTTTTCCTTGCTGCTTTAAATTTCTTATTTGAGTTTCTTTCTTTTTAAAAACGTTTTATACATTTTTATATAAATATAAATAAAATATAAACCATTATATTATTGTTTTATATATATTTTATTTTGGATGTATTCTGCTGTTTATTTTTTATTATTTCTATGCATTTCTGTTTAGTTTTTTATATTCATTTCTTTTTGTCTCCTTTTATTTTATTTCTGTTTAGTTAAAACATTTGTTCTTTTTTATTTCTTATATTTTTATATATATTATATTGTGTTCATTTATTTATTTCCATTTTATTTATTTTGAAGTTCTTGTTGCTCTAATTTCTTATGTGTTTTTATTTCATATATATTTTAATGTTTATTATATTTACTTTATTTCTGTGCATTTCTGTTTAGTTGTTTATATTTACACATTTCCTTTTTTCTCCTTTTTTTTAATATTTCTGTTTAATTAAAACATTTTTCTTTTTTCTTGATTGTAATCTTTTTTTTTATATATTTTTATATATTTTATTTTCTACTTATTTATTACCATTTAATTCATGAAAAACTATTTTTTCTTGCTGCTTTAATTTCTTATGTGTTTCTTTTTAATTAACGTAAACATTTATTTTATTTTATTTTATTTTATTTTATTTTATTTTATA